>NW_027912080.1:0-12838 GCF_054177405.1 Leptonychotes weddellii
AAAAAAAAAAATCTTTAAAAAAAAAAAAAAAGAAAATTATAATACATTACATATAATTAAGAGTTTAAATTAACCAAGGGGCACCTGGGTGGCTCAGTCAGTTAAGCGTCTGCTTTCGGCTCAGGTCATGATCCCAGGGTTCTGGGATTGAGTCCCGCATCAGGCTCCTTGCTCAGTGGGGAGCCTGCTTCTCCCTCTGCCTCTGCCCTTTCTCCCTGCTTGTGCTCTCTCCCTCCCTCCCTCACTATCTCTCTCTCTGTGCCAAATGAATAAATAAAATCTTTAAAAAAAAAGAATTTAAATTAACCATCATAATTAAACTACAAGATCAGAAAACAATGTTGTTAAGAATGACAACCATTATAGAAGTTTAAACCAGTTTCCTATTGAAAAAGAAAGGACCAATTGTTTTCCAAGTAATTCAATGTAGCATTACAAAGCAGTATCTAAATATAGTGTTGTCAAAATTACTTGATAAGGGTTATTCAGAAAGGACATTAGGGTTCCATTTAAGAATTACCATTTTGCAAAGGTTTTAGGTTAACATGGAAATTTAGAAGACATTAATCAACTCTGACGTGTAATGAAAGACTATAATCATGCTAATCCAAGAATTGTTCTCTAGCACATTCTGTACCTAAAATTGATGAAAAGACTTTTTGTTGTTCACCTTTCACTTAGGAGACATATTTTAAAGGATGGTTATATTTCATCTAAATTTATTTGGCTAAAGATAGTGATCAATTTTGACTTCATTTAAGATGAATATGACAGAAAATGGAAGTTCGGTAAAGCTGCTCTTTAAATATTTCATTTCTAACCTCTTTAGTTCCTTTAAAAATGATCTTATCTCAGGGTTATATAAAACATGCATATATATGTATATGTACACATCACATACATACATATGTACACACATTTATAAATTATCAACTATATTTTTGTGTATGTTCAGACAATGAAAAAGTAAATCATACCAGTTATTTCAAAGAGGAAAGAGAACAAAATTTTAACTATAAATTGCACATTAACTATAAAATGCTATTAGCTTAGTCAGAGAACATTGTTATTTTGAATCTGACAATCAACTTAATCATTAAATATATGTCCTAATTAAGCTTAACTTTCTTAATGGTGAAAGGTGCATTTTCTTCTCATCCATTAGACAGTACCGAGATGCCCTAATCCCCTGCTCCAGAATAAATTCAATTTGGCATCAGTGTCTTTGCTTCATAAAAAAATGAGAACAAGTAAACACACCTACTCTAACCTGAGTTTGGGTATTTGCGGAATGGTTTTATGATTAATGCACCATATGCAGATTTGTCTGCCAGATTTACATGTGTCTCCAACTTATTTTGCAGCTCTTATTGACAACATCCACTCCTTCTGTTAGGACACTGTTTTTGCTAGATGACGTCCTCAAGATTCAGGGATCATAACTGACTGCATAATAAACATTTTTCCACACTGTACTATCCTACAAAAACAAAAGAATATAGTGGTGCTGCCAAAAAAGAATTGTGGGGACTACACACAAACCTAATTGGAAAGAGAAAGTTGCCACTTCAATACCTGTAGATATCCCCCAGGGGATGCCTTGTCAAACCATCTTACTTTTCAGATCTGTGAATTGAGGTTCAGGGAGGCATGCCCAAGATCACAGATGGTGCTTAGTTAGGTTCCTTTCATCTACCCCGTGCCCATTCTACTGTCATTTCTGTAACAACTCTTAAACATGATGAAGAAAGCACTGAAAAGTTTCCCTTCTTTTTCCTTGAAGGTATGCATGCTGTTTTAATCGACTTTAAAGCAACATGAACATAATTCTAATGAAAGATGTATTTTTCTCACAGCCATAGCAACTTACATAATAAAACTGTTCTCTCCACACAAACACTTCTGGACTCTGGCATTAAGCAAGCTTTATATTCACATCATTGCCATCTCAATGTGGTCACAGCTTTGACCTCTGCTTTTCTTACTTATAATAGCATAGAGACATTCTCTATTGCTATACATATTTCACATTTCTCATCTTCAAAAGCTGCCTAATATTTTACTATTTTGATGTGCCATAAGTAACTTATATTCCTGTAGATGGACATTTAAGTTGCTTACATATCCTTATCTTTCTTTTAGTGTTACAATGAATATATATATATATATATAATTCATTTATTTGTTTTAAAAAGAGAGAGAGTGTGCTCAAGTTGGGGGAGGGGCAGGGAGAGGGAAAGAGAGAAAGAATCCTCAAGCAGACTCCCCACTGAGAGTGGAGACTGATGTGGGGCTCAATCCCAGGACCCTGAGATCATGACCTGAGATGAAATCAAGAGTCGGCTGCTTAACCTCTGAGCCACCCAGGTGCCCCACAATGAATATATTTTTGAAGTTTTTTTCCTCCAAATCTTATATTATTGTCTTAGGTTCAATATGCAGATATGGAATTAACCTGATGAACAATATCTACCATTTTAATTGTTCTTTATTCTTATTATCATATTGCTCCCCAGATGGCTCTACCATTTAAAATGCTGCTATTAATACTAAGATATCTTTCATTGCACCCTCACCAATAATGGATATTACTGTTAAAATTCTTTGAATAGTCCAAACACTGTACTTTCTATTAATACAGTAATAAAAACTGGATAGCTACATGCAAAAGAATAAAACTGGACCACTTTCTTACACCATACACAAAAATAAACTCAAAATGGTTTAAACACCTAAATATAAGACCCAAAACCATGAAACTCCTAAACGAAAACATAGGCAATAATCTCTTGGACATTAGCCCTAGCAACGTTTTTCTGGATATGTCTCCTCAGGCAGGAGAAACAAAAGCAAAAATAAATTATTGGGACTACATCAAACTAAAAAGCTTTTGCACAGTGAAGGAAACCATCAGCAAAATGAAAAGACAACCTACCAAATGGGAGAAGATATTTTTGATAAGGAGTTAATAATCAAAATATATACAGGACTCATACAACTCAACACCAATAATAATAATAATAATAATAATAATAATCTAATTAAAAATGGGTAGAGAACCTGAATAGACATTTTTTCAAAGAAGACATAAGAGATGGCCAAGGGACACATGAAAATATTCTAAACATCACTAAATATGAGGAAAATGCAAATCAAAACCATAATGGACATCACCTCATGGCAGTCAAATGGCTAGTTCCAAAAAGACAAGAACTAAAAAGTGTTGGCAGGGATGTGGAGAAAAAGGTAACCCTCATGCACTGTTGGTTGGAATGTAAATTGGTGCAGTCACTATGGAGGTCCCTCAAAAAATTAAAAATAAAAATACCATATGATCCAGTAATTTCATTGCTGGGTATTTACCCAAAGAAGACAAAAACACTAATTTGGAAGGATATATGCACCTCTATGTTTATTGCCATATTATTTATAATAGCCAAGATATGGAAGCAACCTAAGTGTCCATCAATAAAGCAACCTAAGTGTCCATCAGTAGATAAAGAAGATGTGGTACACACACACACACACACACACAAACATACACACACACAGAGGAATATTACTTAGTCATAAAAAATGAGATTTTAGGGGTGCCTGGGTGGCTCAGTTGTTAAGTGTCTGCCTTCGGCTCGGTCATGATCCCAGGGTCCTGGGATCGAGCCCCGCATCGGGCTCCCTGCTCAGCGGGAAGCCTGCTTCTCCCTCTCCCACTCCCCCTGCTTGTGTTCCCTCTCTCGCTGTATCTCTCTCTGTCAAATAAATAAAATCTTCAAAAAAAAAAATGAGATTTTGCCATTTATGACAACATGGATGGACTTAGGAATGCTAAGTGAAATGTCAGATGGAGAAAGACAGATACCATATGATTTCACTTACATGTGGAATCTAAAAATAATAAAATAAAAAACAAAACAAAAAACAGAAATAAACTCATAGAGAACAAACTGATGGTTGCCAGAGGGGAGGAGGATAAAGGGTAAAGGGATGAATGAAATAGGGGGAAGATGGTAACTGTACTTATCAGTGGTGAGCATTGCATAATGTATAGAATTGTCAAATTACTATGTTGTACCTACAATATAACATTGTATGTCAAGTATACTTCAATAAAAAGAAATAATGCTCTTCAGCTGAGCAAATGAATACAAATGAATACACAAATAAAAATAAAACATTTTTTTTTTTAAGTTTGAAGACTGGTTTGAAGGCTGAGTATGAAAAAATCAAGTTAACATTTTTTATTTACATTTTTACTTACATTTTAGTTAATGTTGAAATTTAAGATATATTGATTTTTTAAAAAAGAGTAATAAACATATTATTTAGAAAAATATTGCCAAATTCCTTTTCATAGGGGATAAATAATAATTTGGGTTTTAAAAACCTTTATTAAAATAGTTCAAATATTATATTTTATGTTTATTTTATATTTTCATGTTTGCTAAATTATTAAGTATAGAAAAAGTATTATTAAATATTATTAAGGTAAATAGAAGGTATAGAAAGGTATTATATAATAATATATGTGGATAATACATTTTTGAAATTATTATTGAATATACAAAATTATTAAAAATAGAAAAATGACTTTTTTTCTGTTTTATGTATTCATGGGTTATGTCTTGAATAGCAATTGTCTTTTTCCTTGATCCATTTATATTACTATTATATTTATTCTAATATTATGTTCACTTTTCTTTAAAATATCATTCACTTTTAACTCAATTACTGAATGCTTATAACTGGCCCTATGTGAAGCTTTGGAACTTTATAATCCCTCCGTCAAAGAGCTTACTGTCTGGAGGAAAAGTTGGATAAGGCAAATATAAAGTACTGAAAGGCAAGGGTATGCAAAAGACCTCCTTTGCTCCTTTTTAATTTCCATATTTGACAAGTGAAGTCACACATGTATTAGGGAGAAAAGCTTCAGTTTGGCAGCTCTTTGCTGCTCTTAGGGGTCTTGTCTTCCCAACCAGACTAAGTTCCCTTGTGAGTCAGAGGAGCCCTGAAGTCTGTGTTCATGCTCAGCCAAGGCAAGTGGAAAAGCTTTGATACACTGGATCACCTCCATGGATCCCCAAACCAACTCAATCTCTTCAATGAAACCCTCTGGGGATAGTATGGAAACGTCACCCTTTCAACACTTTCGGTATACCCCATACTCTTTTCTTACTGCATTCTTCCTACTGCCAAGATGGCTATTCACAGGCAAGTCTTGTCTACATATGATGCTGGCCATGTAAGAACACGGCCATGTGCTGCATGTTAAAAATGTCATGGGTGTAGATGTGTTTTGAACACTGATATGTATCATACGCACTTTGGTTTTTACTTCTGTCTTTTTGAGTTATTTCTATGCTAGAGTGATGAGTTCTACTCAGCCACTTACATATTCTCTTTTTTCAGAGGCCAGGATAATGCAACCAGATGAATAGCAGCTTATACTGTGGCTATGGAAATGGAAATCAAGTTTCTCCTTCCTTTTTGTTAAGAGGTTAGTTTTATGAGACAATGTATCTGTTTTCATTCATTTTTTAATAAATAAAGTAAAACAACTGTCCACTGGAAACATGTTTACAATATGATCAAGTGTTTGGAAGATTTGACTCCTATCACTTGGGGCAGTCATATGTCATATGGAAGGGGGGAGTGGATACTTCTCCAGGGGCATGGTCTAAATTAAAATTTCATTTCTTAAGTTTGGATAATGAGGAAAGTTCTTGGAAAGCAGATGGAACAAAGACAGCTTAATTATTAAACATCAACATCAAGAAAAAAAGCTAATCAATGCAGTAACTACTATATTTGGTTAGTTTTAAGAAATAAAGAAAATGATGTAAATCATTATTTAAAATCCATAAAATACATGTACTTCGAAATTGTAAGTTCATATAAGAAGGATAATGATAACAATAAATTGTACCCCCTAGCACCATTATTTTATGGTCCTTTATATTTTAAATAGTTTCTGAGGTGGGTATTCTTATGGGCAGATGAGTAAAATACCTTTAGTATTAGACTTCTGATAACTTTTTTTTTAGGAAAAACTTACATATAGCAATGATATTAAAAAGTACTTTGCAGAGATAAAGTTATTTAGAGGACAGTACGCATGTTTGCACTTGAATATTATTTTTGAACATGGAGAAATATAGATTGTGATTAGGAATTAAGGCAAGGAAAAGTTTTTTACAGGAGCCCTATCTCTGGCCAATGAGCTAGATTTATACTAGAAGTAGACCAATCCACATATTTAGTCACCAAACACCTGTATCTATAATTTTTTTTTTTTTTTTTTACTTTGCAAAAGGAATATTCCCCTTTATTCAGGTCTACAAATGAAACTTCAGGTATTGGAAATAATGTGAAAACTGTAACTGCAGACTCTCTTTGAGCTCTGACTTTATGTGGATTTTAGCTGGCAAGTATGTTGTGAGAATTTAACGAATCCCAGGAGCAGAAATAATCAGGCCCATTATTCTCAGCCTTATTTAAAGAATGGTTTATACAGTAACATGATCAGCAAGAAATCTGTCCTCCTCCTCCAGCTGGAACACTCACGCTGGGCTGATCTATTTAATAGTTACTGGCTAAATATTTACAACGGGTTGCTTTTGTTTTAAAGCACAGTCAAGATATTTAGAAACTATGATGAGTTTATTTCCAGGAAGAAAAAATTGAAATTCTTGACTTTAGGGAAAGGTAACCATATTTGGCATAACATTTTTATTCATGTTGGTATTATATTAAAGCCCAAGTCCCGATAGGGGTGAAATACTGAGATCTTCTCAGCCAAAGCTTACCAGAAAGGCAAGGATTGTTTTCATTGTTAATTCCATGCTCAAACTACTACGTGTTCTAATAGGTACTGAAGATTATAAAACTCGAACTAAATCAGCATGGAAAAGCAGCCTCGTGGGATTATCATCTAGCATTTTAATCAGATTTCATGAGAATATACTTTTGTTCTATTCAATCCTGCAGAAAAAAGGTAAAACTGTATTCAGTGATGATCAACTTTTTGTAATGTACTTTTACAGAAAGAAGCATGTGTGGAAGAGAATAATGAATATAGAAAGTTTGAGTTATTTCAAAATAGCCTGCCACACATAAGCCGGATGGCAGTGTGTCTTTGGGCACAGTTCCAGACGCTGCAGAGACAGGGCGCAATCTGGGGGCACCTCACCACATTCTCTGCACTGCAACCAGGTCTGCAACCTCCAGTGTGCCCTTGTCCCCTCTGCTTTAAGTAGACTTATGGGTTCTGCACCCTCTAACTTGTCACTTCACTGTCCACCCCCCAGGTGATTGTTTAAGTCACTCCTTCACGTTCATAGCCTCTATGTGTGTGCGAGTGTGTAAAATAAAACATATAGAGGAGTCCACAAAAGTGTATACTTTGGTGATGTACTGTTTTCACTCTCTTAATGGTATCTATTGAGGGACACAGTTTCTTTATTTCAATGGGCCCCGGTTTGTAAACTTTTCCTTTAGTGTTTCTCATGTGTGTCCTCTTTCATAAATTTTTCTTACCCAAAGGGACAAAGGTATTATATTGCGTTGTGGGCTCTTTATTGTTTTCCCTTTGGCAAACTGTTTTGCCTTTCACAATCTGCCTAGAATTATTTTTTGTATTTGTGTTTTTATATTTGGTGTGAGGTAGAATTCTGCATTCCAGTTGGAAAGAATAGCTGGAGCAAAGACTGAGATTTCAGGAACCTGAGTCTGATGAGGACACAGGAGCCAGGGACTGAGGCAGGAGGAGCGGAAAGGAGGCTGCAGAGGCAGATGCTGGGCAGGTATTTCGGAACCATCAGCCCTCGCTAAGCATTTTCACTTTATCCTAAGTGTGTGGGAAGCTATCAGATAATTGGGATCAGGAGAGTGATATGATAAGATTTGTGTTTTTAAGGATCACTAGCTATTGTGAGGATAATCAATTGAGATACAAATGTAAATGCAGGTGGACCAGTTAGGGAGCGAGATGATAGAAACTGGGACAACGATCCCAACAGAGGAGGTAGGGAAACATGGACAGACTTGAGGTTTGTTTTGAAAATAAAGCCAACAGGATTTTCTGATGGATCAGATATGGGTTTGAGAGAGAGAAGAATACAAAATACGATTTCAAGGTGATAATTACTGAGACAGGTAAAATAGCAGTTAAAACTTTTACTGGCTCCATGAAACTCTGGTCCAGGTTGTGAACGTTTCCAGAAGTAGTCAGTGCATCAGTTTTGCACTTGATGGTAAAAAGTTACCTTATATTTGATAATGCCCTCTTACTTAATGTATAAACTCTTCAATTCCCATATTCCAAAATTATTATAACAAATAATCTCTAGATATTTACCAAGCATTCTCCCAGATACAATTTGATCCCAGCATCTCCTTGAGTGGTAGGCAGGATCATTAATCTCCTTAGTTGTCAGCTGAGGAATATTAGATGTGGTATTTAAGAGATAGTGAAGCTGGACCTTCAACTAAGTCTTATGACTCCAGAATTCCCAACTTTTTTTGTATGTCTTGTGTTTCCTCTATGACAGCAATATCAATGGTGGAGCACGAAAACACTCATAAAATATTTGCTGATATGTTTATTGAATGGAGCACACCTGCTGTATCTAGGCAGGAAAGAGAAGATTTTAGCCATCCACTGATCATACCAAGAAGTTCAGACCTGGAATTCTATTTCTTCTACTTAATGGTTGTATCTGTTTTTAATTAAATTCATCTAGAAATATTTAACTTCTAAGGTCTAATCCTATTTTCTAATGTAAGTATATGGACATACCCTGGAATTACACCCTGGCTAATTTTTCTTAATCTGCTTGAATTCTCCCTCATGAGTGAGTGTGAACTGAAGCATGAATAATAAAGAACAAAATGCTATCTCTACCTGAACTTAAAAATTCAACAGAAAGAGCAACTCATCAGCAGCAATTAGTGTGGAAACCCAGATGGTCAGATGAGACCAACCATCAGCTGATTTTATTAATTTCTTAAGGAAATGTTTAACGTTGAGATGGAGTCTTCAGAAATGCACCTAGAATATGTTATTTTTCCAATAGGCTAATTTAATTAATTCCAACTGGATTAATTTGAACACATTACCGTTGTTTATCTAAAGAGAAAGAACAAGTACAATAAGTTCTAATGTAATGGAGTGAATAGTACAAGACTGAATCTTTAAAACAACATGAATTCAAGTAATGAGAATTTATCATTTGAATACACTGAATATTCCCTCTCAGAGTAAGAATGGCGAACTTATAATAACTGGCATTTATAACTTTCACAAAGCACCTGTATACATCATTCTGATTTGATCTTCACCACCACCCTTAATAATACTAGTTTACATTCATCAAATGATTGTGCCAGGCACCATGCTCAATGCTTTGTACACATTACTTTATTTATTTTCTTCCTAATAAGCTGCAAGTTAGGTGACATGATTAAGGTTTTTGCTGATAAGCAAGACAAATGGATTTTGCCTAACTTGAACAAAATAAAATTGCTAAATTTAAAACTCTAAATGCTAAAATTGAAGACTGGAACTAAGACAATTTGGAACACTATTTTTTAAGTCAACCAGTTCCACTGTTTTGTTTTGTTTTTGTTTTTGTTTTCAGACTTTATGAGATTCTACCCCGGTTCACATTCTTATGAAAGTCTATTTGGTTTGATTTGGATATTGTACCCATTTCCTTGTCCAGGTGTTTCAGTCTGGTTAACACTAACTTCTGAGCATTGAAGGTGGAACTAAAGGAAAGTTCCTTTTCCTCTAACCAGTTTGGCATTTGCACAGAAAATGCAGCATATCAGATGTAAGTTAAGGGGGAAAAAAATACAAAAGTCAATGCTATGCTCCAGGTTTCCAGAATCAGTAGGGAGAAAAAGGGAGGGATCTCAGGCTATACACAGACGACAAAGAAGTGGTCAGATGGCTCCTGAAGCCTGCAGGTTCTCATGAAGCTAGATCAGTCTTAGCTCCTCAATAAGAAACAAAACTTCTGACAGTGGGCCATTAAACCCACAGGTTTAATGGTAATGAGATAGCTGGGTGTCCATGATGTGCATGTCTAATCTCTGCCCTGGAGAGATGACCATAGAACCTTCTCTTCTGTGTGTCTCACTGTACAAAGGAAATAAAAATTCCAAGACATAACAGACAGATATGGGAGAAAACCAGTGGGAGAAGGAAAGCTATTGGAATGGGTGTGTGCTGGTGGAACAGGGAGATGGTGAGCCTGTAGCCCGGGGTTGATGACACCTGGCAGCAGCAGAGAACAGGAAAATCAAATTAAGTTATAATCTTTCTTTGCCCATTGGGTACCCTTAGGACAATCATGTTAGTCCCCTGGCCTGCGAAGTCTATGGCAACTGCCCCTGGGGTTGGTGTTCTCAGGAGAACCATTAGAGCAGTACTACACCTGGTTGGGCATAGGAGCTGATGAAAACCCATGTTACCTACCAGCCTTGGTTTTCTACCTCATCTTCTCCAAACTCTGAGTGTTGGTGGGTTACTCTGTGGGGTGATGGCTTCCTACCAATCTTACCAAAGGCTAAGATGTATCTCTTAGATTTTCCCTAAATTTATTATAGACAGAGTAGATGATCTCCTTAGGACAATCTAAGCTTACAGCCCAAAATAACAAGAAACTCAGTAAGTATAGCTACTTTGAATAAGAACAAAAGACTGGAAAACATATGCCCTCAGTGGCAAATGCTATTAGTAGTAGGCAATCGCATACTGTTCACACACAGCTTTGCATTTAAATTCAAACTACTGCATTAAAAGGTCCAAATAATATTGGCTATAAGTTAAAGTTTATATCAGTACAAAAATTCGAACTAAAAATGTGGGTGCTGGTCCAGCAAAAACAATGGAGTTGTGAAGATTAAAACAGATGTGAATAAAATGTCTACACGCCTGACACATAGCAGTGGGTTAGTAAGTATAAATATCTCCCCTATGATTTACAGTCATACACTTAGTAAGTGAAGAGCCATCTTTGTGTCTTTTTTTTTTTCCTCTTAAACTGATACAGCTTTAGGCACTGTATTTGTTTCCTGAGGCTGAGTTACAAATTACCACAAACTTGGTGACTTAAAACAATATTTTTTTTATCTCAAAGTTCTGAAGGCCAGAGTCTAATATCAGTATCACTGGACTGAAATTGAGGTGCTGGCAGGGATGTGCTCCTTCTGGAAACTCTGTGGAAGAATCCATTTCTTGCCTCTTTGGTCTTCTTCAAGGAAAGTCTGCCAACATTCCTTGGCTTGTGTCTGCAGTGGTCCAGTCTTCAAGACTGCCATCTTCAAACCTCTCTCTGCTCTGTCTTCACACACCATCTCTGTGTCAAATCTCCCTTTGTCTCTTTCTTATAAGGACACTGTGATTACACTGGGCCCACCAAGATAATCAGTAGGAGCCCTATGCAGGGCTCAATCCCAGGACCCCTGGATCATGACCTGAGCCAAAGGCAGATGCTTAACCAACTGAGCCACCCAGGTGCCCCTAGTATCTGTATTATTGATGGTACTTTGTCCTACCCTCATATATTCTATAGATATGTTATTTGTATATATTTTCTCTCCATTGTTCCTAGTGATCATCTAACAATAGAGTTTTAAGCAACATGGTTGTAAAGAAGAAACTGTGGACTTGTTAGACTGGAACCAGATGTTAGTCTTAAAATTTTGAGTTGGGATGAAAAGTAGCAAGCAATAAGGGGATGGTTTGTTTTGAAATCTATTATTTTACAAGTCTATATGCTTTGCCAGTCATTTTTTGAATAAGCAAGTAAGAAAGACATTGAGGACCTCTGTAACTTGAAAGTGCATAGGTTTGCCATCAGCAGTGTAAACTGTAAGACTGGCATACCATAGATAACACCTGAATGGTATTTAAGACAGGAGTTTTCATACTTGGACAAAGAATACGGTTATCAAAACATGATATCCTTAGCAATGGAATATCTTAAATACACAAGACACTAGCAGAAATTACTAGACTTTTGGACAGAGGGTGTGTTCTAAGCCATGGATTGATATGGTCTTAATGACTGGGGCTGTAGGTGAGGATATGCTTTGCTTCCATACACTTGAAGTAGCCTGATATAGTTAAGGAACATTTCATAGTCATCTTGCAATACTAAAGACAATCATAGTTGGTCTTTGTCTTCCCACATAGAATTCACAAAGGTAATGAACTTGCGATGGAAACATAAGCAGTCAGGTGAATGTTACTCCCATAGCTCTCACCAGAAGCAAATAAATTAGAATTCTTCTTCTTCATTCATCATTGCATTATGAGCATTCTGAATCAATCCATTCAGTAAGTCAAGAAATACTTATTGAACATCTAATATATAACTGATACCAAGTGAGGTACTATACATACAATGGGGGAGCAAGATGGACCTAGGCCCTTTCTGCATTCCTCCCTACTGACATAATCATATCCTGTAAAACTTCAACAAATTACAAAAAGACAAGTGAATAAGCAGATGGATTAGCAAAAATGCATCTCCACAATAACAGCAACAAAATCTTCTCCATCAAGTTCTTCACAATGTCTTTTATCCATTGCATATTTTTTCCTGCTTTGTCAACGATTATTTGACCATCGAGTTGAGGGTCCATATCTGGGCTCTCTATTCTGTTCCATTGGTCTATATGTCTATTTTTCTGCCAGCACCAGGCTGTCTTGGTGATATTTGCTGTGGGTTTTTCAAGGTGGATTTTATGAAGTTGAGGAATGTTCCCTCTATCCCTATACTCTGAAGAGTTTTAATCAGGAAAGGATGCTGTATTTTGTCAAATGCTTTTT
>NW_027912081.1:0-1432 GCF_054177405.1 Leptonychotes weddellii
AGCAACTATATGCAGGAAATTAGATAACCTGGAAGAAATGGATGCATTCCTAGAGATGTATCAACTACCAAAACTGAACCAGGAAGAAATAGAAAACCTGAACAGACCTATAACCACTAAGGAAATTGAAGCAGTCATCAAAGATCTCCCAACAAACAAAAGCCCAGGGCCAGATGGCTTCCCAGGGGAATTCTACCAAACATTTAAAGAAGAATTAATACCTATTCTTCTGAAATTGTTCCAAAAAATAGAAATGGAAGGAAAACTTCCAAACTCGTTTTATGAGGCCACCATTACCTTGATCCCCAAACCAGACAAAGACCCCATCAAAAAGGAGAATTACAGACCAATATCCTTGATGAACATGGGTGCAAAAATTCTCACCAAAATACTAGCCAATAGGATACAATGGTACATTAAAAAGATTATTCACCACGAACAAGTGGGATTTATTCCTGCGCTGCAATTTGGTTCAACATCTGCAAATCAATCAATGTGATACAATACATTAACAAAAGAATGAACAAGAACCATATGATCCTCTCAATAGATGCAGAAAAAGCATTTGACAAAGTACAGAATCCTTTCTTGATCAAAACTCTTCAGAGTATAGGGATAGAGGGTACATACCTCAATATCATAAAAGCCATCTATGAAAAACCCACAGTGAATATCATTCTCAACGGGGAAAACCTGAGAGCTTTCTCCCTAAGGTCAGGAACACGGCAGACATGTCCACTATCACCACCGCTATTCAACATAATACTAGAAGTCCTAGCCACAGCAATCAGACAACAAAAAGAAATAAAAGGCATCCAAACCGGCAAAGAAGGAGTCAAACTCTCACTGTTTGCAGATGATATGATGCTTTATGTAGAAACCCCAATAGACTCCATGCCAAAACTGCTAGAACTCATACAGGAATTCAATAAAGTGACAGGATATAAAATCAATGCACAGAAATCATTGGCATTCCTATACACCAACAACAGGACAGAAGAAAGAGAAATTAAGGAGTGGATCCCATTTACAATTGCACCCAAAACCATAAGATACCTAGGAATAAATTTAACCAAAGAGGCAAAGAATCTGTACTCAGAAAACCATAAAATACTCATGAAAGAAATTGAGGAAGACACAAAGAGATGGAAAAGTGTTCCATGCTCATGGATTGGAAGAACAAATATTGTGAAGCTGTCAATGCTTCCTAGAGCAATCTACACATTCAATGCAATCCCCATCAAAATACCATCCACTTTTTTCAAAGAAATGGAACAAATAATCCTAAAATTTGTATGGAACCAGAAAAGACCCCAAATAGCCAGAGGAATGTTGAAAAAGAAAAGAAAAGCTGGTGGCATCACAATTCTGGACTTCAAGCTCTATTACAAAGCTGTCATCATCAAGACAGTATGGTACTGGCACGAAAACA
>NW_027912082.1:0-232 GCF_054177405.1 Leptonychotes weddellii
GATGTTTGGGCTAACCACGATGCTGTGAATACAACTGCCCATAGCAAGATATTATGAAAGTAATTGAAATATGTCTCAGGTCTAGATAGCGCATACTTTGCACAGGCTACAATGTATAGCCAGACTGCACCCATAGCCAGCAATGGTATTATAAAATCATCAAATGTCATGGATGAATAAGGATATAAGACTACCAATAATGACCCTAATGAAAAAGTATTAAACGTTGCTA
>NW_027912083.1:0-232 GCF_054177405.1 Leptonychotes weddellii
CCTGGGACCATGACGTGAGCTGAAGGCAGATGCTTAATGACTGAGCCACCCAGGTACCACGACAGATTTCTTGTTACTCATCAGGACCTGGACTTCTGATTCAGTAAATTGTTAATAGTTTTGCTCTCACATGAGTCTTCCTGGCCAAAATAAATCCTTTTCCAGTAAAAATCTTTGAGATCCTTACCTCTAAAGGCAGGATCAGGACCCTGGGTTTTATAAAGAGAATCAC
>NW_027912084.1:0-232 GCF_054177405.1 Leptonychotes weddellii
AGGGAAAAGCAGGCTTCCCACGGAGCAGAGAGTCTGATGCAGGGCTTGATCCCAGGACGCTGGGATCATGACCTGAGCCGAAGGCAGACGCTTAACGACTGAGCCACCCAGGCGCCCCTCCTGTAACTATTTCGATAGTGTCATGTGAATCTGGTTATTGAATTATATTTGCACTCTTTTGAACATCCAGAGCTAATCATAGCAATCCAAGTTTGAGCTGTTTATTTTCCCA
>NW_027912085.1:0-232 GCF_054177405.1 Leptonychotes weddellii
AGGTAAGGGAAGGTCAAAGAGAAAAACTATTAGAATTCCATAAATTTAAGGGTTTGGAATAAAGATGAAACCTATTGAACGAAGTAGTGAATGTCTACTTTCAAAACTGGATACCTGGAGAGTAAACACCTAATTCTGCTTTTGCTACAACCTAAGCCCAGTAGTCTTAAAATTTACAATATTCCATACCAGTTCAGACACTAGTTACCTCCTGGCTGTGGTTCATTCTCAG
>NW_027912086.1:0-232 GCF_054177405.1 Leptonychotes weddellii
GAGTAATCTTTATCTGCCACAATTTTAGGTGTTTGAAGAAATAAGCTCCCATGTTGCAGATCCATCATTTCTCCTTTGAGTTTATCTTCTAAAACATCCACAAGGGCAAGTTCATCAGCCAGAGACTTTCCCAGAATGCTGATGGCACACGCCATACCAACTTGTCCAACACCCACTACAGTGATCTTATTGTTTGGGATGGTTGCCTCTTCTTCTGCAACTGGTGCAATCA
>NW_027912087.1:0-232 GCF_054177405.1 Leptonychotes weddellii
GAGTAATCTTTATCTGCCACAATTTTAGGTGTCTGAAGAAATAAGCTCCCATGTTGCAGATCCATCATTTCTCCTTTGAGTTTATCTTCTAAAACATCCACAAGGGCAAGTTCATCAGCCAGAGACTTTCCCAGAATGCTGATGGCACACGCCATACCAACTTGTCCAACACCCACTACAGTGATCTTATTGTTTGGGACGGTTGCCTCTTCTTCTGCAACTGGTGCAATCA
>NW_027912088.1:0-232 GCF_054177405.1 Leptonychotes weddellii
AGGGAAAAGCAGGCTTCCCACAGAGCAGAGAGCCTGATGCAGGGCTTGATCCCAGGACGCTGGGATCATGACCTGAGCCGAAGGCAGACGCTTAACGACTGAGCCACCCAGGCGCCCCTCCTGTAACTATTTCGATAGTGTCATGTGAATCTGGTTATTGAATTATATTTGCACTCTTTTGAACATCCAGAGCTAATCATAGCAATCCAAGTTTGAGCTGTTTATTTTCCCA
>NW_027912089.1:0-232 GCF_054177405.1 Leptonychotes weddellii
AGCCCCACATTGGGCTCCACACTCAGCATGGACTCTGCTTGAGATTCTCTCCCTCCGTCTCTACCCCTCCCCTCGCTCGCTCAGGCTCTCTCTCTAAAATAAAATAGGTAAATAAAATCTTTTAAAAAAAAAAGAAAAGAAAAGAAATTACTTGTCTTTGCTCCATCCAAAGCCACCCCCTCTACTTTGCTCTTCTGGTGTTCTTCACTGGCTGCTTTTTCTTAATCTTATC
>NW_027912090.1:0-232 GCF_054177405.1 Leptonychotes weddellii
CTGGTGGCGGCCTGCTGCGGGCTGGGGCGAGGTGCCTCTTCGGGGAAGGCTCACCCTGCCACGGGGAGCACAGTGGCTTCCTCGGGCGCCGTTGGCAGGTTTAAGCCACAGACACCCGAGACACAGGGGCGGGAAGGAACAAAGGCGGACGTGAAACAGAACAGGGGTGTGGGAGGAGAGAGCGGGGCTATGGCCTCCCTTTCGGAGGTGCCCAGGGACGGGCTCGGGTGCC
>NW_027912091.1:0-232 GCF_054177405.1 Leptonychotes weddellii
AACAGGCGGAACACAGAGGATTTTTAGGGCAATGAAACTACTCTGTACAATACTCTAATGGTAGATGCATGTCGTTATAATTTTGTCCAAACCCACAAAATGTACAATATCAAGAGTGAACCCTAAAATAGACTGTGAGCGATGTTGATAACAGCAGAGGCTATTCCTGTGGGGGTGTAGGGAGCATATGGGAATGCTCCGACACTTCAATTTTTCTGTGAACCTAAAACTC
>NW_027912092.1:0-1432 GCF_054177405.1 Leptonychotes weddellii
TAGCATGCAAACACAGATCTGAATGAAGTGAAGGAAAAATTCATGGGTATATTTGTTAAAAAGTTTCACAAGAGGGAACAGCAAGTGTCAAGTCTTCCTTGGGAATAGCAAAACTCAGTAGAGAGAGAATTACATGAGCAAGGGCAATAGTGCTAGAAGTTTTTCATGGAAGCAAGGACATACTAAACCTTGTAGAGAATCAACAATACAGTTGATTTTAGTGCAATTGGAGGTGACCAAGGGCTTTTGAGCAGTGGAGTTTGACATGGTTTATATTCTAAATAGATGGATTTTTATGAAGATGACATTGTATTGCCTTATAAATTTATTCATTGCCTTCTCGTTTAGAAATAACAACTCAAATCAAGACATTTTTCAACTCACATATGAACCATTACAACAGCTTCATGGATTACTTTTTTTCTTCAGGTTCTTGTTCTCCTAAATTTTAACATCTTAGTAGGATTCTTCTCAGGTGCTATTGTATCAGTAATTTCCTGTTTAACAGTTCTCAGTGGCTTCCTCTTTCCTGCTATTCTATGTTATACTGGTTGAGTTATAGCTTTAAATTTTTCTTCAGATTGCTTAATCTGAGTGTGCTTTGATTTCCCAAACTTTTTTTTTTTTTTAAATCAGAATCACTTAAACAGAGGTTGAGCTGATATTTCTTGTAGGAATTTCTCAATAGTCTACTTTTGATTTAGGAAAATTTTCTGACATTGATAAATGGTGCATCACAGTAGCTTTATGATTCAAACTAACACCGAAGCTATGCTTGTTTCTATTCTAAATATATCTCTGAATGTGTAGTATCATGAGAGAAGAAGGAAGAAGGCAGAGTGACAGGAACTGTTCTCTTTTAGCCCCAAATCATGATTTTTAAAAAATAAATAATCTTGGGGGGCCTGGGTGGCTCAGTTGCTTAAGTGTCTGCCTTTCAGCTCAGGTCATGATCCCAGGGTCCTGGGATTGAGTCCTGCGTTGAGCTCTCTGTTCAGCAGGGAGTCTGCTTCTACTTCTCCCTCTACCTCTTCCCCCCACCCCAGGCTGGTGTTTTCTCTTTCTCTCCCTTTCTCTCAAATAAATAAATAAAATCTTTAAAAATTAAAAAAAATAATAATCTTATTGGTTTGAAATCATTGTGAATGTAAACTTCAGATCTTCCTACATACTATTTAATAAGTAGAAATTTTAAAAGCACCTTTAATTTTTTTTTTTTTTCAGTTAAACATATTGGGTGTGCTTCAAGGACCTAAAATGTTAACCATGTAAATGAACTTTACGCAATGTTATATTTTATCCTGTCAATATTTAACACTTTCCTTTATAGTTTAGTTTAGTATGACTTCATTGAAACAGTTAACAATTGGTGGCAAACGATTATAAGTAGATAATACAATATCTTGCTCATAAATACAATTTATAAAATTAT
>NW_027912093.1:0-232 GCF_054177405.1 Leptonychotes weddellii
CATCTCTGTTTGCCTCTGTCTCCCCCAGGAGCCCAAGCTCTGGTTTTTCCATCAAGATGGGGCCCTGTCTCCACACAGCTCTTTAATCCTCTAACTGACCCCATTCTCACTCCTCCCCTCACCCCCTCACCTTCCCACTGTGCTCTTGGGACTCACGGTCCGTCCTCCAACTACCCTCCCCCTGACCTTCCCTCCTCGCCCCAGCTGAAACCCAGCTCACCCTGCTGACCCC
>NW_027912094.1:0-232 GCF_054177405.1 Leptonychotes weddellii
CTTAACTGTCCTTGAGTCTCACCAGTTTCTTTCTTTGTTTTGTTTTTAGTTCAAGTGGAAATTCATTATTTTTTTTTGTGCTTTAATTTTTGACTAGAAGAACTGTACCCTTCATTATAGTAATCCTGAATCCCCTTAAGATATCCAAAAAGACAAATCCGTGAAATCTAATAAAAATAAAATATTCATCATACTATTATATATATTCACATAAGTATTAAATGGTTTTTAA
>NW_027912095.1:0-232 GCF_054177405.1 Leptonychotes weddellii
GGGGGAGAGGGGGATTTCTCCTTCCATTAAAGCCAAGTGGTGAGGACCTGGGGGCTGAGACCATTTTCATCCAGCAGAAATGGGAGAAGGGTGGGGGGAGAGGGGACAGATAGGAGGGGGCAGAGGGAGTGAAGGGCAGAGAAAGGAGTGTGGGCATGGGGAGGCAACATGGGGGTCATGGGGGAGTGGATGTGGGGAGTTGGACTTGGGGGAGGAGACACAGGGGAGTGGA
>NW_027912096.1:0-232 GCF_054177405.1 Leptonychotes weddellii
AACTGAGCCACCCAGGCGCCCCAATAATTTTCTCTTTCAACTTTGAACAAGCATTATGTTATTTTTTTAAACCTGTTTTTACTGATTAGAAATCTTATGTAATTCAAGTGATTATTTGTCTGTTGATTTTCTTCCCCCTGCAAACGGTAGCTTTTAGGATTCTCCCTTTACACTTTGAGGTACAAAGTTGCTCCAGGAATATCCAGCAGGTGTCTTTTCGATGGTGATTAAT
>NW_027912097.1:0-232 GCF_054177405.1 Leptonychotes weddellii
TGCCCATGTGCTGTAAATGAAACCATCTCTACGTAGGTGCTGGGTGCTAGCGAGATCATGCAAAAGTGAATCACCTTGATCTTCCTTTGGAACAGAAACTGTGGAGGTGTGTGCTTTCCGGGTGATTTGGGAATACTTTGGTCATCGCCCCAAGACGCTTTTATTCCAGGCTCTGCTGTGGGTTGCTGGAATGACCTTGGGAAGTTCTTTTCCCTCTAGGTCACTCAGAACA
>NW_027912098.1:0-232 GCF_054177405.1 Leptonychotes weddellii
GAGTGCTCCCTTATTTAGTGAGAAATACTCCCAGCTTTTGGCTTCAGTGTTTCTCTGAGTGGTGCCCACTTGCTTTGACAAGATAATTAGGCCTGTCTCCTGGAAATAATGTGAGGAGCAAATGATACCCTTCATGAAGAGCTCCCGATGAGGGGGCCTGGTCCAGGTGGGAGAGCCAGTCCAGCAGAAACACATCTGCCAGCTACGGACAGGAGAGGAGATGCTGAGCAGA
>NW_027912099.1:0-232 GCF_054177405.1 Leptonychotes weddellii
TGCCCATGTGCTGTAAATGAAACCATCTCTACATAGGTGCTGGGTGCTAGCGAGATCATGCAAAAGTGAATCACCTTGATCTTCCTTTGGAACAGAAACTGTGGAGGTGTGTGCTTTCCGGGTGATTTGGGAATACTTTGGTCATCGCCCCAAGACGCTTTTATTCCAGGCTCTGCTGTGGGTTGCTGGAATGACCTTGAGAAGTTCTTTTCCCTCTAGGTCACTCAGAACA
>NW_027912100.1:0-232 GCF_054177405.1 Leptonychotes weddellii
AGCCACCCAGGCATCCCTAAGATTTTATTTTTATTTATTTATTTGAGAGAGAGAGAGAGAGAGAGTATGAGCAGGGGAGGGGTAGTGAGAGAGAAAATCTTAAGCAGTTCCATGCCCAGCATGGAGCCCGTCAAGGGGCTCAATCACACGACTCTGAGATCATGACCTGAGCTGAAATCAAGTGTCTGACACTTAACTGACTGAGCCACCCAGGTGCCTCTCGACTTTATAG
>NW_027912101.1:0-232 GCF_054177405.1 Leptonychotes weddellii
GACCAGCAAAAAGTTACCTTTGGATTCACAATGCATTTGAAGTCAGCATATACTTGATATCTGCACATGTTTTTTTCTCCAAGGGAAGAGAAACCATCTGCCAAGGAGGAACCTTACACACAGACTGGAGGCTTCTGAAACAGCAGTCTCCAGGGCAGAGAACCACAGACACGCTGTGAAACGCCCAACTTCACGACCAGGACAAGGTGTACGCATCGCAGTCTAAAAGCCA
>NW_027912102.1:0-232 GCF_054177405.1 Leptonychotes weddellii
AGTTCCTTCCGTGGGCTGTGAGAGACAGACCTCTGTCCCCGGCTCGTAGATGGGCATCTTTCCCTGCTCTTCTGTGTGTCCATATTTGCCCTGTGTATGAGGAAAACAGTCATATAGGATTAGGGCCCTGCCCATTATAATGACCTCATTTTAACTTGATTGCCTTGATAAAGACCCCGTCTCCAAGTGAGGTCACATCGTAAGGTAGTGGGTGTCAGGACTCCAACATGTC
>NW_027912103.1:0-1431 GCF_054177405.1 Leptonychotes weddellii
TGATCAGCTGAGATCTTTTTAAACAATTAGAATGTAAATAATGAACAGTGATCAGTCACTTTAAGCTCTGGGAAATAATGCCTGATTAGAAAATTTGGCAAAGTTCCTGGCAGCAAATTTTGATGTTTTCAGAGAGTGGAAAGAAAGTCAAAGAAGGGTACATGGCAGGTTCAGAGTGTGAAAGCAGGGTCAGTAACAAAAGGAGTTTCTCTTGCAACAGAAAATATTTTAATATTTATTCTACTTGCAAAGCACAGTCAGTGGAAGGTTTGAAGAAGGATGTAATGTAATGGTGATTGATATTTCATAAATGTTTTTCTGACTGTCGTGAGAAAAATTTGGGAGGAACAAGAATGGAAGGAATAAAAAAAAAAATAGTAGCCCTGGGAAGACATTATAACAGTCTGGACTAAGACGTCAACATCCCACAATGGGAAGAAATAATGGACTTGTTCTACACTGGGACGTGATGTAATACTTCTATCTTGGATATTGGTAATGGCTTTCTTAGCCCACCTGAAACCCCATCTGAAGAGAATTATTATGTTACCGTTTATGCTCCAAATAATTCTATTAACTGATAATTATAAATCTATCGACTGACTGCAAATTGTCCATTTGAGGATATATTTAGTGTTTTGTTTGATCTATACATTGCTGAAATACATCTTATGTAGGTTTAGATTTTTTGCAACATTAAAAAGAAGATTTTAATCTGTAAATTTACAGATATCTGGTTACCTCTGAAAAACTGGGAATATCTAATGACACTGAATCTATATTCCTTTATTCTTACAAGAAACAATTGTTGGAACAATATAACAGAAATCCATTGAACTGGTGCTTAATTCTCCAATTTACCACAGTTTTTCTTTCTTTCTTTCTTTTTCCTACATTGGTACTGTTGACATTATTTTCATATATATTGCAGTCTAATGTTATAAGAAAAAGACCAAATAAATCTATTCCTGGAAGAAATTTGAACTGAAAGTATATATATATATATATATACCCATTCTCAAAAAGGCAGCCAGATTATTACCATTGTTTGATAAAACAGTATACTTCTTTCTTTTCAAGGAGAAAGTTTTGTTCTGAGAATTCTATTTTACATTGTCCATTTTTAATTTATTTCTATTTCATTTAATATTGCTGGATGCCAATGAGGTTGTCACCATAACTGAATTCAATTAACCTTTCCAGCCCTTGTCCTCTGATTCTGTTGTGAAAAGCCAATAAATCATGTGATGTCACAGTTATAACATTGTGCAAATAATAGCCAGAACTTTTCAGTATATGACATCCCTTTTGTAAACTATGGGCATATGGATAAGAAGAAAAAAATCTTTCTACCACATTCTCTTCGAATTGGCACACAACAGACTTCTCATGGATGAAATGTCTACCACCTAAAATAATTAGGCAATTATG
>NW_027912104.1:0-232 GCF_054177405.1 Leptonychotes weddellii
ATACAGTACACCGCTGTAAATGCATTTTCACTTCCTTACGGTTTTTTCTTTTTTTTTTTTAATTTTATTATGTTATGTTAGTGACCATACATCATTGGTTTTTGATGTGGTGATCTACGATCCATTGTTTTCGTATAACACCCAGTGCTCCATGCAGTACGTGCCCTCCTTAATACCCATCACCGGGCTAACCAATGCCGGGGGGGGGGGGGGGGGGGGGGGGGGGGGGGGG
>NW_027912105.1:0-232 GCF_054177405.1 Leptonychotes weddellii
CAAATAGAAGTTGGAGTATGTCCTTCCGTACACGTGCCTTTTCTTTGTATTTCCCATGTAGGGTCCAGGAGGTACACACGGGTACAAAACTCAATATAAATGCTGGCACACTGGGCCCTTCTGCAGCCTGTGGTTTTCCTCTCCATGACATGTCCTGGAGATGGTCTGTGTCGGGACAGGTCGCTGTCTTCCAGGAAAGTGCAGACCCGCAGCTGTAGCCCACAGTGGTTGA
>NW_027912106.1:0-232 GCF_054177405.1 Leptonychotes weddellii
TTTTAGGGTTCATGGAAAAGATAAATATGGGAGGGGCGCCTGGGTGGCTCAGTTGGTTAAGCGACTGCCTTCGGTTCAGGTCATGATCCTGGAGTCCCGGGATCGAGTCCCGCATCGGGCTCCCTGCTCGGCAGGGAGTCTGCTTCTCCCTCTGACCCTCCTCCCTCTCATGCTCTCTGTCTCTCATTCTCTCTGTCTCAAATAAATAAATAAAATCTTTAAAAAAAAAAAA
>NW_027912107.1:0-232 GCF_054177405.1 Leptonychotes weddellii
GCGCCCAGCACCACCGAGCCTAGCACCCAGCACCACCGCGCCCGGCACCACCGCGCCCAGCTCTACCGAGCCTAGCACCCAGCACCACCGCGCCCGGCACTGCGCCCATCACCACCGAGCCCAGCACCGTGCCCCGCACTGCTCCCAGCACCACCGAGCCTAGCACCCAGCACCACCGCGCCCGGCACCGTGCCCCGCACCGCGCCCCGCACCGCGCCCAGCACCACCGAGC
>NW_027912108.1:0-232 GCF_054177405.1 Leptonychotes weddellii
CAAATTAAAACAGGAAATAATGTAATCTCACTATCTCATGATTTTCTTCCTCACATTTCTTTCCTTCTCAAACATTAAAACTTTTTTGTTGTTGTTGTTTTTACCTCATCTCTATGTCCCATAAAGTGATATCGTCGCTGATCCAGGGATTGGAGGGCTCAGCCGGCGTGACCAAAGGATCATATTCCACATACTGTTCCGTGTAAGCAATTAAGCTGCAGGAGGGAAGCAA
>NW_027912109.1:0-232 GCF_054177405.1 Leptonychotes weddellii
GAACTAGAACAAGTCCCTTCCTCTATCTAGAGGATCATTTCCCAATAAAGTGCCTGCTATAGAATTTCCAGATACTTTCCTACCCGAATATATGAATGATGGAAGTAGTAGAGTCAATGACATTGCTGCCCCCTGGCATAAAGAGCAATAAAATTTTAAAAATTAGAAATTTTCTAATTCCTGGGGTGGAGCAAGATGGTAGAGGGGGAGGAGACCTGGATTTCCTCTGGTC
>NW_027912110.1:0-232 GCF_054177405.1 Leptonychotes weddellii
AAGGTGTTGACAACACTAATTTCTTCTGGAGGCTTTTTTTTTTTTTTTTTTTAAAGATTTTATTTATTTATTTGACAGAGAGAGACAGTGAGAGAGGGAACACAAGCAGGCAGAGTGGGAGAGGGAGAAGCAGGCTCCCCGCTGAGCAGAGAGCCCGATGCGGGGCTCGATCCCAGGACCCTGGGATCATGACCTGAGCTGAAGGCAGACGCTTAACGACTGAGCCACCCAG
>NW_027912111.1:0-232 GCF_054177405.1 Leptonychotes weddellii
TATAATAAAAGTTACTTTAAAAACAAACATGATCGGGGCGCCTGGGTGGCTCAGTCGTTAAGCGTCTGCCTTCGGCCCAGGTCATGATCCCAGGGTCCTGGGATCGAGCCCCGCATCGGGCTCCCTGCTCAGCGGGAAGCCTGCTTCTCCCTCTCCCTCTCCCCCTGCTTGTGTTCCCTCTCTCGCTGTGTCTCTCTCTGTCAAATAAATAAATAAAATCTTTAAAAAAAAA
>NW_027912112.1:0-232 GCF_054177405.1 Leptonychotes weddellii
ACTCTTCTCAATGATTTTTCCTTGGAAAAATACAGTTATTTTTCATGAATAACATGTTATTTATGTGAATGTGCAGTGGGTTTACCCACGTTGTTTTCAAGTAAATAAATAAATATTTAAAATATTTCCCAGTTTTAATTACAAATACTACAAACATCCATTGACCCACATAAACAAAGGCTCTTTAGGATCTTCAGTAGTTTTTATTTATTTTTATTTATTTTTTTTTTAA
>NW_027912113.1:0-232 GCF_054177405.1 Leptonychotes weddellii
GACCACAGGGGATTTCTGGTAGACCTGGAAGTGGGGTGCTTCTCTTTGTCCACGTCCCGTTGGCCAGGACTGGTCACGTGGCCCCCGTCAGCCACCGGTGAGCCTGGGAATCCACTTCTGGCAAGACCTCCAGGCCGCAGCAGGAAGGGCGGCTTTTCTATAGACCGGCCATGGCAAAGACCAGCGACTTCTTGATCCTTTGACTTGGTGTCAGTGCCCCTCACAGCAGACC
>NW_027912114.1:0-1431 GCF_054177405.1 Leptonychotes weddellii
GCACATAAAATGTTCTCCAGAATAGACCACACACTGGGTCACAAATCAGTTCTCAACTGATACCAAAATAATGAGATTATTCCCTGCATTTTCTCAGACCATAATGCTTTAAAACTGGAACTTAATCACAAGAAAAAATTTGGCAGAGATTCAAACACTTGGAAGCTAAAGACCATTCTGCTTAAGAATGTTTGGGTCAACCAGGAAATCAAAGAAGAACTTAAACAATTCATGGAAACCAATGAGAATGAAAACACATCGGTCCAAAACCTATGGTATACTGCAAAGTCTGTCCTAGGGGGAAATACATAGCCATCCAAACCTCACTCAAAAAATAGAAAAATCCCAAATTCACCAACTAACTCCACACCTTAAAGAACTAGAGAAAAAGCAAAAAATCATGCCTAAGCCATGCATTAGAAGAGAAATAAGATTAGAGCAGAGACCAATGAATTAGAAACAGTAAATCAGATCAATGAAACTAGAAGCTGGTTCTTTGAAATAATTAATAAAATTGATAAACTACTGGGCAGACTTATCCAAAAGAAAAGAGAAAGTACCCAAATTAATAAAATTATGAATGAAATGGGAGAGATCACAACTATCACCAAGGAAATAGAAACAATTATCAGAAATTATTATCAACAAATATATGCCAATTGCTGAGCAACTTGGATGAAATGGATTCCTTCATGGAAACCTATAAATTGCCAAGACTGAAGCAGGAACAAATTGACAACCTGAATAGGCCCATAACTAGTAATGAGATTGAAGCAGTGATCAAAAACCTCCCAAAAAACAAGCGTCCAGGGCCTGATGGATTCCCTGGAGAATTCTACCAAACATTCAAAGGAGAAATACCTATTCTACTGAAACTGTTTCCAAAAATAGAAACAGAAGGAAAACGTCCAGACTCATTCTATGAGGCCAGCATTACCTTAATCCCCAAACCAGGCAAAGACCCTATCAAAAAAACGAGAATTTCAGACAGATATCCCTGATGAATATGGATTGCAAAATCCTTAACAAAATCCTAGCTAATAGGATCCAACAATACATTAAAAGGATCATCCACCATGACCAAGTGGGATTTATCCCCAGGAGGCAAGGGGGTTCAACATTTGCAAATCAATCAATGTGATAGAAACAAATTAATAAGAGGATAGACAAGAAACATATGGTCTTTTCAATTGATGCAGGAAAGCATTTGACAAAATACAGCATCCTTTCCTGATTAAAACTCTTCAGAGTATAGGGATAGAAGGAACATTCCTCAAGTTCATAAAATCCATCTATGAAAAACCCACAGCGAATATCATCCTCAATGGGGAAAACCTGAGAGCCTTTCCCTTAAGATCAGGGACACGTCAAGGATGCCCACTCTCGCTACTATTGTTCAACATAGTACTAGAAATCCTAGCAACAGCAGTC
>NW_027912115.1:0-232 GCF_054177405.1 Leptonychotes weddellii
GACCACAGGGGATTTCTGGTAGACCTGGAAGTAGGGTGCTTCTCTTTGTCCACGTCCCGTTGGCCAGGACTGGTCACGTGGCCCCCGTCAGCCACCGGTGAGCCTGGGAATCCACTTCTGGCAAGACCTCCAGGCCGCAGCAGGAAGGGCGGCTTTTCTATAGACCGGCCATGGCAAAGACCAGCGACTTCTTGATCCTCTGACTTGGTGTCAGTGCCCCTCACAGCAGATC
>NW_027912116.1:0-232 GCF_054177405.1 Leptonychotes weddellii
AGCTACACGCAGAAGAATGAAACTGGACTATCCTCTTCACCATACACAAAAATAAATTCAAAATGGATGAGAGACCTAAATGTGAGAGAGGAATCCATCAAAATCCTAGAGGAGAACATAGGCAGTAACCTCTTTGACATTGGCCGCAGCACCTTCTTGCTAGACACATCTCCAGAGACAAGGGAAACAAAGGCAAAAAAGGAACCATGGGAATTCACCAAGATAAAAAGCT
>NW_027912117.1:0-232 GCF_054177405.1 Leptonychotes weddellii
CTCTTTGTTTTGTTGACTATTTCCTTTGCTGTACAGAAGCTTTTTACCTTGATACTTTTATTAGTATCTCTGTCATACAGGAGAAACACTAACTGCTTCTTTCTCTCCACTAATTGAAGTCCACTGCATGTTTTTTAAAAGTGACAATATTAACATGCTTACTTCTAAAGTTCTTTCTTCACACAGGTGATAATATAAGGATTCTTCTCTCTATATATTAATTTTAATCTCA
>NW_027912118.1:0-232 GCF_054177405.1 Leptonychotes weddellii
CCCCCCCCAATGCTACTGGCCCTGCTCACCCCAGGATTCAGCCCATGGGCACTTTAGTCCCTCCTCCAAGACCTTAGTTTGGATCCTGGCTTCACCATGTCCTAGCTGTGACCTGAAACAGGCTGCTGGCCTCCCCAGGGCCTCATCATACCAGGATACTATGATCTGCCTACAGGGCTGCCTGACATCGGGCACACGTGGTGCACTCAATAACCAAGTGCTTACCAAGCAC
>NW_027912119.1:0-232 GCF_054177405.1 Leptonychotes weddellii
AATCTGAATTTTTAAAAAAGGAAAAAAAAAAAGAAACACATGATGCTTCCTAGTAGTTTTTCTTAAAATAGGCACTCTCTCACTTCCACCCATGTTCCCCTGGTAAAGCCATCATATAGCCAAGCTAAAGTCAATGTGGCAGAGAAGTACTCTTTTCCCTTATTGAAGCATGGCAAGGGTAGGGAGGGAACAGAGAATTATGAACAAATAAAACAACTTACCGCAATGTTCA
>NW_027912120.1:0-232 GCF_054177405.1 Leptonychotes weddellii
ATAATTTGTAAACCAAAAAAGGCATTTTAATTAGGAAATACTTGTACACACAGGAAACAGGGGGTAGTTGTGAAGTGTTAACTCAAAGTCTCCCTTCCCTTGACTCCGTTTTGCTCAAGACCCTCCCGGACTCGAGCACCTGAGCAGAAGGGGACATGGCCCTACAAGGAAGTTGTCTCCGCAGAATCAGACAAACATAGGGAATCAATAGCTTTTCAGTTAAAATAAAACC
>NW_027912121.1:0-232 GCF_054177405.1 Leptonychotes weddellii
GACCGCCGAGAGGTGCGAAACGCTGCGGAGGCGCCAACTCCATCTCTTTCACCTTTTTTTTTTTTAAGATTTTATTTATTCATTTGAGACACAGAGATACAGAGAGAGAGAGAGAGCATGAGCAGAGAGAGAGGCAGAGGGAGAGGGAGAAGCAGGATCCCCGCTGAGCCAGGAGCCTGATGTGGGGCTCGATCCCAGGACCCTGGGATCATGACCTGAGCCGAAGGCAGAC
>NW_027912122.1:0-232 GCF_054177405.1 Leptonychotes weddellii
ATAAAAAAAATAAAAAAAAAAATAATGGTCAGAAAAAATAGTGACTGAAGATATATTCAGCCAAAAAATGTAAGGAAAAATATTATAGAGTTAGGTCAGACAAGTAATAAAAGTAATTTGTTATTATTTTGGGCTTTAGGACCCTGTGGAGTTTATCAGCTTTTTACAATTTGTAACTTATTGAGATTTCTTATACTGAGTAAACATTCACTTCTGTGCCTTTTGTATTTTG
>NW_027912123.1:0-232 GCF_054177405.1 Leptonychotes weddellii
GGTAATTTGATGCGAGTCCTGTGCTGAAAGTCAGCCCTGAAACAAGAGGAAAAACAGAGTCATGCCACCCTGTTTGAGAAATGAAAGCATCCCGGGGTACCAGGCACTCTTCTGGCTGCACCACCCATAAATTCTCCCCTGCGCCCCTCAGAACAGCACTCTCCATCATCCCACTTTGCGGGTGGACGGTGATTACACCTGCGCCCGGAGACCACGTGTGAGGTTCCACGAC
>NW_027912124.1:0-232 GCF_054177405.1 Leptonychotes weddellii
CATCAAATGCTGTGCACTAAGGCCAAAAGAATGTTGAACCAGGTGCTCCTGAGGCCATATGGTTCAGAGGTCAAGGCCAAGGCTCTGGTCTCCGCCTGCTGGGGCCCCAGCCAGGCTCCCCTCTATGCTGGGTGATGTACAAACTGATTGATGGCCCTGACTCCTTCCTAGGACTGTTGAGAGGCAAAAATGTGTTAATGAGTGTCGTTTTCACACTTGAGTCACTGCTGTA
>NW_027912125.1:0-1431 GCF_054177405.1 Leptonychotes weddellii
AAAAAAAAATGAAGAACAAATCAAGCTAAAAAAAAAAAACCAAAAAACCATCCAACATCACTTTTGCCTTTTTACTACTCTCTGATCCAGAACCTGCTGCTAGTATTATAGATAACCAAGGGTTGAAAGCACAGACTTCGGAGATCTAGATTTGAATCCTCTCTCTGCCACCTACTTGCTGTGTGACTGTGGGTAAGGTTCTTAACCTCTCTGAGCCTCACTTTCCTCTTATGTAAAGTGCAGGATGGTTAATCACGCCTAGCATGGCATTGTTGTGAGAATTAAATGAAGTGACTTATTTGAAATGCTTAGCACAACATCTGACATGTTGCAAGCTCTCAGTGAGTTGTAGCCACTAGCAGCAGCAATGAGCCTAGTAAAAGCGCAATAGTTGTAAACTTGGTGATGGAAACAAGAAAATGGCCACTAACATTTACCACTCAGTGTGCACTAGACTAGCAGCATTGTGTCACTGATACTGATTGAGCCCATGTGGCTAGTATTAGGTACGCTGAAGGACAACTTTCTGGATGAAAATATAATTGAGACAGCATGTGATAACTTTGAAATATGTACAGTGACCCAGAAGTATTATAAGTGGGAGGAGCTATGAATGATTTACATAGAGCATCAACACATCAGATATTCTTGTACTGGGCGCCGAGGACAGAAAGATGCATAAGAAAAGGTCCTGTCCTCAAGTCTGCTCCACTCTGGTGTGTGTGTGTGTGTGTGTGTGTGCGTGCATGTGTGTGCATGTGCGTGTGTTGGGGTGGAGGGAACCAGAGAAGCAAACTTAGTGTGGTGAGAAGTTGAGGGATAAACTCAGCTATCAGGTTGTTCCCTCCTTGGATGATGTCTAGGGCTGGTCTCATGTTCTCATCTCAGGGAGTTTATAATCAAATGGAGAGGATGGATAAAGTAAGCTCCATTAGCACTCCTAGAACAGTGCTATTCAACAGCAACCACATATCTAAGTTAAAATTTTCTAAGGCCACATTTCAAAAGGTAAAAAAAAAAGGTGAGATTAATTTTAATAATTATTTTGTTTAAGCCGGTATATCCAAAACATATAATCTATAAAATTATTAACAAGATACTTTACTTTTTTTTGAACTTAAAAAAAAAATTCATTTATTTGAGAGAGAGACAGAGCACAAGCCGGCGGGGTGGGGGGTAGAGGGAGAGGGAGAAACACTCCCTGCTGAACAGGGGGCCCGGTGTGGGGCTCGATCCCAGGCCCCGGGGGTCATGACCTGAGCCAAAGGCAGACGCTTAACCGACTGAGCCACCCAGGCACCCCCTTTTTGAACTGTCTTTGAGATGTGGTATCCACTTAAACTCACAGCATATCTCCATTTAGACAAGCCCTCAGTAGGTCCATGAGGTTAACGGCTGCCTACTGGCAGTTCTAGAGCTCAGCTATTCAGT
>NW_027912126.1:0-232 GCF_054177405.1 Leptonychotes weddellii
ACAGGCAAGGGAGGAGGGATATGCTCACCAGAGTGCGTGGTCCTGCTGAGCCAACCCTCCTGATCCACGAGGGACCGTCCCAGTGGATGCCTGTACTTCCGCCCCGGGCCACCTTGCCCCCCCACCGGGGCACTGCGGGCAGGCTCTCACCAGGGGCACACACCAACCCTGCCCAGGGCCTGCTCTACCCCACAAGGACAAGATCCTGAGCAGAGGGCTGGAGGAGGAGACA
>NW_027912127.1:0-232 GCF_054177405.1 Leptonychotes weddellii
ACTGATCCCCTGGTGCAATTACTTAACAGACTCATTTTCCCCGTAGGAAGCTGTTGCCCCGAGCCAGCCCGGATCCACGGCTTGCAATCTGTTTTTCCTCAAGGCAGAGGGCTCTGTTCCTCAACGTCCTTTACGACTGAGCAAAACCACGACTGAGCAGGGGGGATGACAATGCTGTGCTGGGGAGTGAGAGCGAGGTGCTCGCGTGACCCTCTAGAGAAAGAGCCCACCA
>NW_027912128.1:0-232 GCF_054177405.1 Leptonychotes weddellii
AACAGGATCGACAATGGCAAGAAGGAAGGGAGAGGACCTGAAACAGACACCAATAAGCTTCTGAGCAGATGGTAAGACCATCGCCCTGGTCCCCTTCCCTCCGGGTGCCATGTATCTTCTACTCTCTCACCCTCAATTCTGCCCATTGTCTATATGCCCCTGCTTCATTCTAACAGGACAGAAAATAATAATTTCCAGTCTTAGGCTACCCTTTTTCAGCTTCACGGATGCA
>NW_027912129.1:0-232 GCF_054177405.1 Leptonychotes weddellii
GTATGATAATAGATCTTTCTTTTTTTTTTTTTTCTAATTTGGTATCCAGTAGCAACACACACTGAGGTGTTTACAGGTGAAATGACACAGGATCTAGGATTTGCTTTAGACATTCCAGCAGCGAGGGAGGGAAGGACACAGAGAAGACAGAAGAGGAGGAAGAAAAGAAAGTCAGCAGGGATAGATGCTCAGTCACTACAGAAGCTGGGGGAGGGCCCAGGCTTCATTACCA
>NW_027912130.1:0-232 GCF_054177405.1 Leptonychotes weddellii
ACAAATAGGTGGTTACCAGAGGGGAGATAAGTCGGGGATGGGTGAAATAGGTGAAGGGGATTAAGAGTACTTATCTTGATGAGTCCTATATAGAATTGTTGAATCACTATATTGTACACCTGAAACTAATACAACACTCTGTTAAATATACCAGAAAAAACAAGGTAAAAAGGGTGATATTTTGCCATTTGTGACAACACGGATGAAGCTAGAGGGTATTATGCTACTGAAA
>NW_027912131.1:0-232 GCF_054177405.1 Leptonychotes weddellii
ACAAATAGGTGGTTACCAGAGGGGAGATAAGTTGGGGATGGGTGAAATAGGTGAAGGGGATTAAGAGTACTTATCTTGATGAGTCCTATATAGAATTGTTGAATCACTATATTGTACACCTGAAACTAATACAACACTCTGTTAAATATACCAGAAAAAACAAGGTAAAAAGGGTGATATTTTGCCATTTGTGACAACATGGATGAAGCTAGAGGGTATTATGCTACTGAAA
>NW_027912132.1:0-232 GCF_054177405.1 Leptonychotes weddellii
CCCTCTAATTTCTGCAGCCCCGCTCCTTTGAAAAGAGGCTTTAGAGTTAATGTCACACGATCAGATTTGTCATTCATCCCCGGCAGACAATTCAGGCTGCCTGGCTTCTCCCTGCTCTGCCTGCTGCTAAGCGTTCATCTGATGTTTACTTAAGGAACACTGGCTATTTAAAATGTATTAGTCCAAACACAAATAACCATGCTGGGGGCTCACGCATGCCGGCCCTCAGCTC
>NW_027912133.1:0-232 GCF_054177405.1 Leptonychotes weddellii
TAAGTATGTCCCCCCAAAACAACTTCAAGGTAGCTATTTTTAAGTTTGTATTTTTCTTTCCAAAACATATCTATGCTTTATTTTTCATAGTTGTGATCAAACAATATGACATTTTAAATTACATTATGTAAATTTTTCCACACTATTCAATATCTTAAGTATGATTTTAATAACTATATAAAAGCTCATTCCTTAAATATGCTCTCATGTCTATTCCTCCTTTGGTGTAATA
>NW_027912134.1:0-232 GCF_054177405.1 Leptonychotes weddellii
ACTGGTCATCTGGCTGAAGGCACTGGTCTTCAATGGTCATCCGGCTGAAGGCACTGGTCTTCACTGGTCATCCGGCTGAAGGCACTGGTCTTCAATGGTCATCCGGCTGAAGGCACTGGTCTTCACTGGTCATCCGGCTGAAGGCACTGGTCTTCACTGGTCATCCGGCTGAAGGTGGTCTTCACTGGTCATCTGGCTGAAGGCACTGGTCTTTACTTTCCTTCAGACTCAA
>NW_027912135.1:0-232 GCF_054177405.1 Leptonychotes weddellii
AGGTTAGTTTCTGTGTTCAACTGAATAGGTTCCAGTGTGTAGAGAGGGGCAGCAGTGGAGTCTGTCCCAGCCCTCCTCCCATCTGGACTGACTTTATTGCTGGATGGGGAAAGCAGCTGCCTGAAAGGTATGTAACTGGAAGGCAGAATGAAGAGATCTCTGCCCTTCCCAGATGTATCGCCTCTTGATTTTGTCACAGGGCCTAAATGATGAACTTACTCAACTTTGGACT
>NW_027912136.1:0-1431 GCF_054177405.1 Leptonychotes weddellii
AAGAAAGACAGAAGTCTGTGCTGAGGATGGAAAATCTTTTTCTCTGCCCTCTTATGTTCAGTACCTGGGACCTGTGAATTAAACTGACAAAAGGAAGATGAACAGGAGAAAAGGTTTATTTACACACGAGCTGGGGGTGTGGGCAGTGATGAGTCCTGCAAAGGGTTAGAATTTGGGCCTTATATACCTTAGTGGAGCGGTGGGGGGCAGGGGGAGCAAAAGGCTTTTATGGCAAGAACAAATAGATTTTTTTAGGAAAGACAAATGGGTTTTTAGGAGAACAAATGAGAAACAAAACATTTTGTGATAATGTTTGTTCATCCAGTTGTGAGGGGTCTTTCTGTCCTTTTCATGGCCATGAACCTCCCCAGGAGAGGGGATTTATGGTGGCCTTACTCTTGATCTCTCTCCCTGACGAGGGAGTTGATGCAAGCCTCTCGGAAGTCGCTGATTTTAGTCAGATAAGAGAAGCTGTGAGGAGGCTTTTTTCTGCCTCACTTGACTCTCAAATGTCTTCAGCTTAAAATAATCTTCATGCCAATTCCGGGTGAGTTCCCATGCCTGGTTAAAGCAACACTTTGTGAGCACACTACATTTGAGAAGCGCTGCCCTAAAGCCAAGGTAGGTGACCTTTTTCTGTAAAGGGCTGGATGATAACTCGTCTGGGCTTCGAAGGCAGCATTCGCTCTGTTACAACCACTCAACTCGGCCCTCGCCGTGTGAAAGCCAACACACACCACAGGCCGACTGTGTCCCCATAGAACTTCACTGACAGAGGCAGGCGTGGTTCGGCCCCCGGGCCGTCCTGGCCCCGCCCCGCCACAGGCCCGGTAGTGCTGAGCCGGTTTCTGCGGCTGCAAGGACGGAATGCAATTGTTGACCCTTGTTTCAGAGGCAGGACTTGTAACAATGCACCTGTGGGGGCGAATCCCAGCAGGCCTCGTGGGTGTCCGCGAAGGCTGTAGGTCATGTCCAGAAGGGCAGGAGAGGGAGGTGACCACGGTGTTAGGCTTCTCTTTCTCAGGTAAGCATCTCTCAGGCTGGTTTCCCCGGTTACTCCACCTACTGGGCTCTGTCTGAGCCGACAGCTTGTGAGACCTTGGGATGCGCTCCAAGAGGGAGGAAGGGGACACTTGGAGCTATCTGGAGCAGGATGAGGGTTTTAGGGAAGCAGTGTGCAGAGCACTGGGCAGCTGGTGACAGGGGTGGTCGGAGGGAGGATGGTCAGGAGGCTGACAGGAGGTTAAGAAAGAGAATAAGCAGACTCCGCCCATTCATCCACCATCACAGTGGACGCTCTCACAGAGCTGGTGTGTAGGCCACCTGGCCCAGCCTCCGGACACAACCAGGCACACAGCCCGGCTTCGTCGGCGTACAGGAGCCGGGGATGAGCAAGGACAGAAAGCCAGGCCCATTGCCAGGATGCCTCTG
>NW_027912137.1:0-232 GCF_054177405.1 Leptonychotes weddellii
CCACCGCAGTGGTGACGATGCCTGCAGAGAAGTGAGGGGCGGGGGGTTCCCCTCCCCTGCATTTCCCCAGCAGTGCCCCCAGATTCCTCCCTGAGCTCCCGTTTGCTGGGTCCCCCTGATTTGAGGGTGCATTTGATTGCGTTTCCCAAACACGCGTGTATCTGAAGCCAAGTGGCCAAGTCCTGGGTCTGTCGCTGGTAGGAGGACACGGGCCACACTGAAGTGGCTCACC
>NW_027912138.1:0-232 GCF_054177405.1 Leptonychotes weddellii
AGGAAAGGGGATCTGGGCTGGGCCCATGCAGGGGGGGCCTGAATGTGCTGTTCCTAGCAGGGGGTTTGAGGCCACTCCTCATTTCCGTTTCCCTCCCTGACCCAGGAACTGCATCGGGAAGCAGTTTGCCATGAACGAGCTGAAGGTGGCAGTGGCCCTGACCCTGCTCCGCTTTGAGCTGGCACCAGATCCTCTCAAGGTCCCTGTTCCCACTCCAAGAATTGTGTTGATG
>NW_027912139.1:0-232 GCF_054177405.1 Leptonychotes weddellii
CAGCTTCAAATCTCTCTGATCCATTTTAAGGGTCCACCTCATTAGATCAGACCAACCCAGGATAATTTGCTTTGTCATTAACTCAAAGTCAGCTTGTTAGGGGTCTTAATTGGAATATCCCTTCTGCCACATAATGTGACAGAGTGAAAGGGGTGAGATCCCATCATTGTTGTAAGTCCTGCTTACACCCCAAAGCAGGGTATTACACAGAGCCTGTGCACCAGGGGGGCAG
>NW_027912140.1:0-232 GCF_054177405.1 Leptonychotes weddellii
GTGTGTGTGTGGTGACCAAAGATCAGGTTCTAGGAAAATTGCCTAAAGCTGTGCCTGTATTCCAAGCATCCTGTTTTTATGTAGATTGTATGTTTAATATGGGGTGGTTTGGGGGAAGACACTGAAAATTTGGGAGAATATTGCTACAACTCTATCCCAATGGTAAATATACATATTATGATATAGGTATAGATATATAGATATAGATACATATCTCTCTCTCTGGGGACCA
>NW_027912141.1:0-232 GCF_054177405.1 Leptonychotes weddellii
CACAGTGTCAGCTCCAGACCGCCCGGGACCAGCCTGCAGAGGGGCTGAGGGTCAGCAAGGGGCCTGCCCTGATGCAGCCCCTCCCCCACCCCGGGGTGGAGACCCCCAGAAGTGCCCAGGAGAGACTGCCCCGAACGGGCCTGTCGGGGTGCCCAGGGCACCATTGTGGATCCATCGTGGGGCCACGAGAGTGCCTCAGTGGGATTCATCCATGACCACGAGCTTACTGGCA
>NW_027912142.1:0-232 GCF_054177405.1 Leptonychotes weddellii
ACGACGTGATCAATAAATTGGATTGGTGACAGCAAAAAAAAAAAAAAAAAAAAAAAAAAAAAAAAAAAATCAATCCACAAAAATCACCAGACTCAGATATAAAATGTTACTGAAAAAACATTAATACCAAAATGGTGATTTCTTCTCACGGATGTCAGCGGCTGCAGCTCTGACAGCGAGGGTGACAAGGGCCTCCCTGTGCCCCCCAAGGCCAAGGCGAGCAAAGGGGGGA
>NW_027912143.1:0-232 GCF_054177405.1 Leptonychotes weddellii
CTGAAGAAATAACTCAAAAGAAGAAAAATAGTTGGGGGGGGAGGAAGCAGACAAAAAGAAAAATGGAAAAAAAAATACCTAAAATTGATGAAATAAGAGCATACTATGGTATAAAAAGAAAAATAGTATTATTATTAAGAATGTTACATATGTGGGGGCGCCTGGGTGGCTCAGTTGGTTAAGTGACTGCCTTCAGCTCAGGTCATGATCCTGGAGTCCCGGGATCGAGTCC
>NW_027912144.1:0-232 GCF_054177405.1 Leptonychotes weddellii
ACATTGTGAGTGCCTTTGTTGCATCCAGGAGGTAAAAAAAAAAAAAAAAAAAAGAGCCTGGAGCCCAAATGGGGAGGGAAAAACTAACACACCTGAAAAAGAAAATTAATATCTAGGTTGGGAATAAAATAGGAAAGGAATAAAATGAAGTCTCACAGATCTTTCCATGACCCAGCCCCCAAGGCTCTTTCTTTCCTGGGCTTACTCAGAGGCTGGAATCTCTTATCTTTGC
>NW_027912145.1:0-232 GCF_054177405.1 Leptonychotes weddellii
TATAATAAAATATTTAGTTTCGGGGCGCCTGGGTGGCTCAGTTGGTTAAGCGACTGCCTTCGGCTCAGGTCATGATCCTGGAGTCCCGGGATCGAGTCCCACATCGGGCTCCCTGCTCGGCAGGGAGTCTGCTTCTCCCTCTGACCCTCCTCCCTCTCATGCTCTCTGTCTCTCATTCTCTCTCTCTCAAATAAATAAAATCTTTAAAAAAAATATTTAGTTTCCCCCCCAA
>NW_027912146.1:0-232 GCF_054177405.1 Leptonychotes weddellii
ATGAAACAAACAAATGATTAAAGGGGAAAAAAGAAAGAGAGAGAAACCAAGAAACAGACTCTTAACTATTGTGAACAAACTGATGGTTACCAGAGGCGAGGTCAGTGGGGGATGGGTAAAGTAGGCGACGGGGATTAAGGAGTGCACTACATTGTAATCAGCACCAGGTGATGTATGGAATTGGTGAATTGCTTTATTGTACACCTGAAACTAATATAACACTGTATGTCAA
>NW_027912147.1:0-1431 GCF_054177405.1 Leptonychotes weddellii
GCCCTGCAAGAAATATTAACGGGGATTCTGTTAATGAAGAGAGGCCCCAAGCATAACATAGACCAGAAAGAAACAGAAAATCTATAGAAACAGGGACTTTACAGGCAATACAATGGCACTCAATTCTTATCTTTAATTAGTCACTCTAAATGTAAATGGGCTAAATGCTCCCATCAAAAGAAATAGGGTTGCAGATTGGATTAAAAAAAGCAGGACCTGGGGGGCGGAGCAAGATGGCAGAGGACTAGGAGACCTGGATTTCGTCTGGTCCCAGGAATTCAGCTGGATAGGGATCAAACCATTCTGAACACCTACAAACTCAACAGGAGATCGAAGAAAAGAATAGCAACAACTCTCTGAACAGAAAAGTGACCACTTTTCTACCCACGGAAGGTAGGACGTGCGGAGAAGTGAATCCGAGGCGATATTCGGGAGGATAGATGGTGGGGGAGGGGGCCTCCATCAGCCGATACCGGCAAGTGACAGAGCCGCGGAGCACAAAATCGGAACTTTTAGAAGTCTGCTCTGCTGAGGGACGTCGCTCCAGTGGCTAAGCAGGTGGTGGAACCCTCGCTAGGACAGTGTGGTCTCAGGACCCTCGGGGTCACAGAAAGACCGGGGGTGCCTGAGTGTGGCAGAGCTCCCAGGGATTGGAGCGGGGAAGCCGGCTGCAGAGATGGAACTGAGGCACGGGCTCTCAGCTTGGGGTTGCCATAAACCGTGATCCATGGCACAGTCGGGCCACTGCTCCTTCAGCAGGGACCCAACAAGCGGCAGATCCAGGAAGACTCCCCTTCCTCCCCCGGAAGGAGCGGCACGGGAGAGCACCGCAGGGATCTGCTGAGTTTGGAGACTCCACACAGGGGTCATGCGCCAGCGATAGAAACGCTTGGTCACTGGCTGGGTGAGCACAGACTGCGGCCAGAGACCTGGGAGACGGGAGTGACTGACTGCTTTTCTCTGGGGGCACACTGAGGAGTGGGGCCCCGAGTTCTCAGCTCCTCCGGGGCGGAGATTGGGAGGCTGCCGTTTCTCACTCTCATCCTCCAAAGCTGTATGGAAAGCTTGCAGGGAACAAAAGCTCCTGAGAGCAAACCCGAGCAGATTACTTAGCCCAGACTGGCAGGGGCAGGGCAATTCTGCCTCCAGCAAAGACATTTGGGAACCACGGCAACAGGCCCGTCCCCCAGAAGATCAGCAAGAACAGCCAGCCAAGACCAAGTTTACCAATCAATGAGAACGGCAGAACTCCAGAGCTAGGGGAACACTGCACATAGAATTCATGGCTTTTTTACCATGATTCTTTAGTCTTTCAAAGTTTTTTTTTTTTTTAACTGTCTTTTCTTTTCTTCTCTTTTCTTTTTGAATTTTTCTTTTTCCCTTTTCCAACCAACATCGTATCAATCCCTTTTTTAAAAAAATATTTTTTAT
>NW_027912148.1:0-232 GCF_054177405.1 Leptonychotes weddellii
ACGATCCCAGAGTCCTGGGATCGAGTCCCACATCGGGCTCCCGGCTCAGCGGGGAGCCTGCTTCTCCCTCTGACCCTCTCCCCTCTCATGCTGTTTCTCTCCTGCTCACTCTCTAATAAATAAATAAATAAATAATCTTTAAAAACACCAGGTGCTTGACACATTGGGTTCCAACTCTGTGACTTACCTTCTCAGGATTTGCTCTGGGTTTCTAAAAGCTGGATCTCTGCAT
>NW_027912149.1:0-232 GCF_054177405.1 Leptonychotes weddellii
CACACACACTATCTTTTAAAACTGTAGTCTAGTGCACCTGGGTGGCTCAGATGGTTAAGCGTCTGCCTTCGGCTCAGGTCATGATCCCAGGGTCCTGGGATCGAGTCCCGCATCGGGCTCCCTGCTCCTTGGGAGCCTGCTTCTCCCTCTGCCTCTCTCTCGCTGTCTCTCATGAATAAATAAACAAAATCTTAAAAAAAAACAACAACAAAAAAAACTGTAGTCTATAGTC
>NW_027912150.1:0-232 GCF_054177405.1 Leptonychotes weddellii
CACACACACTATCTTTTAAAACTGTAGTCTAGGGCACCTGGGTGGCTCAGATGGTTAAGCGTCTGCCTTCGGCTCAGGTCATGATCCCAGGGTCCTGGGATCGAGTCCCGCATCGGGCTCCCTGCTCCTTGGGAGCCTGCTTCTCCCTCTGCCTCTCTCTCGCTGTCTCTCATGAATAAATAAACAAAATCTTAAAAAACAACAACAACAACAAAAAAAACTGTAGTCTATA
>NW_027912151.1:0-232 GCF_054177405.1 Leptonychotes weddellii
ATGTATCATGTCATCACAGGTAATCTGCAATCTCTTAGCAACTCCAGAAGAGATGAGGGACAATGAAAAAAACGGCCCCTAAGCTATTCTACCAATTGGCCATTTTTGATATATTAAAAAATAAGAAAAAGTGAGAAAAGTAACATTATAGCCAAATAATTATTGTATAGTAATAATAATTTAAAAACTGTTCCATGGGCTTCCCACCCCTATTCCCTAGTTTATATGTTTA
>NW_027912152.1:0-232 GCF_054177405.1 Leptonychotes weddellii
GCTCTAGTTATTAATTAATGAGCTCCCCAATCACAGAGCTCAAGAACTGCTGCCCTTGTAGGACCAGGCCAAAAGAGGAAGCTCAGGTCCTATTTGAGTCATGTTCCTGCTTCCCTGATGAGCCAGAGGTGTGGGGCCAAGAGTATGTGACCATGTGAGCTCTGAAACAGGGAGAAAGTGATATGGAGTTGTTGTGACCTGTGCAGACAAATCACCTGGGGATCTCGGTAAA
>NW_027912153.1:0-232 GCF_054177405.1 Leptonychotes weddellii
ATACACACACACATGTTAGTATATATAATATACATATATATGTATATATAAATATGTATATATGATATACATATATATGTATATATATCCCTTAACACAACCCTTCTCACATTGTATTTTAATAGTTTGATGAATTGTCTTTCCTTGACACTAGACTTATCACCCTGGGAAGCCAGGACCAACCATGTTCTCCTTACTCACTACCGTATTGGTAGCACAGAGTAGAAGCTCA
>NW_027912154.1:0-232 GCF_054177405.1 Leptonychotes weddellii
CAATCAAATTAGAAATGCCAGAAATGTGAATGCAGAATTTGTCAGAGTCATTTGAGAGAGGCTAACTAGTAGACTTAAACTAAAAAGGATTTCTCCAACCTCATAAATGATGCTGTCCAAAATTACACATACTATGGATATAACACATTTTTCTTTTTATTGTGATGTGGCTCAGTGTCAATAAAGACTGAACACCAGGGGGGTCCATGGCTGATGCTGGTGCCCCTTTCAG
>NW_027912155.1:0-232 GCF_054177405.1 Leptonychotes weddellii
GAGAGGGAGAGGGACAAGCAGACCTCCCCACAACTGAGTACAGAGCCTGATGTGGGGCTCAATCCCAAGACCCTGAGATCATGACCTGAGTTAATGTCAGATGTTTAACAGAGCCACCCAGGCGCCCCAAAAACACTTTCCTATTAAAAAAAAATACATTAGGGGCGCCTGGGTGGCTCGGTCGTTAAGCGTCTGCCTTCGGCTCAGGTCATGATCCCAGAGTCCTGGAATC
>NW_027912156.1:0-232 GCF_054177405.1 Leptonychotes weddellii
GAGAGGGAGAGGGACAAGCAGACCTCCCCACAGCTGAGTACAGAGCCTGATGTGGGGCTCAATCCCAAGACCCTGAGATCATGACCTGAGTTAATGTCAGATGTTTAACAGAGCCACCCAGGCGCCCCAAAAACACTTTCCTATTAAAAAAAAATACATTAGGGGCGCCTGGGTGGCTCGGTCGTTAAGCGTCTGCCTTTGGCTCAGGTCATGATCCCAGAGTCCTGGGATC
>NW_027912157.1:0-232 GCF_054177405.1 Leptonychotes weddellii
CAGTAATGGAGAGAAAATAAGTTCTCAAATGAAGGTAAATTAAAATAATTTGTTGCTAACAGCCCTACCCTAAAGAAATGGCTAAAGGAAGCTCTTAAACAGAAGGGAAACAATATGAGGAGGAAACTTGGAGTATCAGGAAGGATGAAAAAACACTGTAAGTAAAGATAAAATTACATACTGTAGACTGTCCTTCCTTTGAGTCTTCCACATTGTGTCTGTGGCTGAAGCA
>NW_027912158.1:0-1431 GCF_054177405.1 Leptonychotes weddellii
TTCCCCTGGGAATCCATCTGGCCCTGGGCTTTTGTTTGTTGGGAGATTTTTGATGACTGAAAGGCATTTGTTTTTAACAACAGCTTCAATTATACCGGTGAATGCTGATATTTTTTAAAAAGTTTTGGTGTCATTAAAATGTCTTTCATCAATTTTGGTAGTGTTCAGCATACAAGTCTTTCAGGTCCTTGGTTAAGTTTGTTCCAAAGTTTTGTTTTGTTTTGTTTTTTGATGCTACTGTATGTGGGATTATTTTTATAATTTCCTTTTTGCATAGTTTATTGTTAGTATATGGAAACATAACTGATTTTCTTTTTGCATGTTGATTTTTTTATCCTGCATATTTTTTATACTTGTTTATTATTCTTTCAGCTTTTTTGTGGATCATTTAGGTTTTTCTACATATAAGAACATGTCATCAGCAAACATAATTTTACTTCTTCCTCTGTGACTTAGATGCCCTTCATTTCTTTTTCTTGCCTCATTGCTTTGGCTATGACTTACAGTTCTGTCCTGAATAAAAGCAGCAAGAATGGGAATCCTTTCATTTTTGTTGATCTTTAGAGGAAAAGCTTTCAGTTTTTAACTGGTGAGTGTGATGTTAGCAGTGAATTTGTTATATATGGCCTTTATTATGTTGAAGTAAATTCCTTGTATACCTAGGATGTTGAAAGTTTTTATCATGAAAGGATATTGAATTTTCTCAAATGCTTTTTCTGCATTTTATTGAGGTGATCACATGATTTTTACTCTTCATTTTTTAATGTGATATATCACATTAATGGATCTGTGTATCTTGAACCATCCTTCATTCAGGAATAGATTCTACTTAGTCATGGCACATGGTCCTTTTAATGTGCTGTTGAATTCAGTTTGTTAATACTTCTCAGGGATTTTGTATCTGTATTTATCAGGGATCTTGGCTTACAGGTTTCTTGTGTAATATCTGCCTGGCTTTGGTAATAGGATAATGCTGGCCTCAGAAGATGAGTTTTAGATTGCTCAGTTCCTCTAATTTTTGGGAAGAGTTTGAAAAGTCTCAACATTATTATTATTTTTTTTAATTTGGTAACATTTAGCAGTAAAAACATCTTTTTTTTAAAATTGGGAGTTTTGATTACTGATTCAGTCTCCTTACTTGTTATTAATTTGTTCCAGTTTTCTATTTCTTCCTGATTCAATCTTGGTAGGTTTTATATTTCTAGAATTTACCATTTCTTCTAGGGCATCCAGTTTGTTGACATACAATTGTTCATAGCAGCCCCTTCTCCTTGTTATCTTTCTGGCACCAGTTGTGATTTTTTATTTTACTTATTTGAGTGTTCTCCGCATTTTTCTTAGGTAGCCCAGCTAAAATTTGTCAGTTTTCTTTCTCTCTTCAAAAAATTAACTCTTAGCTTTGTTGATTTTTAAATTTGTTTTTCTACTCTG
>NW_027912159.1:0-232 GCF_054177405.1 Leptonychotes weddellii
AACAGAGTTATGTTCCCCATCCACCTGACCCCCGAAATAGCATGGTGGGAGAGACCTCTAAAAAAGAAAGTATCTTTGTGTAAGTATATAATACATGAGTGCCCTAGTGATCTTCTCTGATGTGTCTAAGGAGCTGTCTGATTTCATTATCACACCCTACTTAGATGTTGAGCTGGAATCAGATGTTGAGCTTCTCATACAGTTCTTTGGTTTCACAGTCTAGCACTTCATT
>NW_027912160.1:0-232 GCF_054177405.1 Leptonychotes weddellii
TTTCTATTAAAAAAAGAACTAATTCTCGGGGCACCTGGGTGGCTCAGTTGGTTAAGCGACTGCCTTCGGCTCAGGTCATGATCCTGGAGTCCCGGGATCGAGTCCCGCATCGGGCTCCCTGCTGTCAGCGGGGAGTCTGCTTCTCCCTCTGACCCTCCCCCCTCTCATGTACTCGCTCTCTCTCATTCTCTCTCTCTCATAAATAAATAAAATCTTTTAAAAAAAAAAAAAA
>NW_027912161.1:0-232 GCF_054177405.1 Leptonychotes weddellii
TGACAATGGTCTTCAGTGCCCCCTCAGTTTCTCTTTTGTGACTTTGGGCCCCTCTCCTCCGCGCCGCCATTGCCAGACTTTTGAGTGCCCTCTGATAGGCCAAAGGCAGAATCTGAGGAGTCATGGATGGTTTTCCTTGCCATATGATGTGCATTTCCAGAGGCTCCAAGGGGGAGGAATTAATTGCACACCTGGAAGGAAGAGTTCATGCCTTGTTCCGCTTTGCATCCCA
>NW_027912162.1:0-232 GCF_054177405.1 Leptonychotes weddellii
GCGCCACCCAGGTGCCCTTCCACATAGAGACCCTTGACCCGTCCCAGGTGTGTGAGCAATCCCAGCTTCGGTACCATGGCCAAGGGGGCAACTGCCGCGTCCTCAAGTTGCCTGTTACCCACCCCCCAACAGCTGTTTGCTGTCCAGCCAGAGACTCGGGCTGGTTTTCTGCCTCCCCCACCCACACCCCCAACGCTGCTTTCCTTCTGCTTAGCGGGAGTCATACAGAGAA
>NW_027912163.1:0-232 GCF_054177405.1 Leptonychotes weddellii
ACCCCCAGAACCTCCAGAAAGGAATGTGGCCCCGCCAATATCTTTATTTTAGCCCAGTAAAACCCATGTTGGACTTCTGACCTCCAGAAATGTAAGATAATAAATGTCTGTTGCTTTTAAGCCACCGTCTTGGTGGTAATTTGTTACAGCAGTAATAGGAATCTACTACAGACTGCATATTAGATTATATTGTTGTATGAATATCAAATTGGGGGAGCTTGATCATCGTACT
>NW_027912164.1:0-232 GCF_054177405.1 Leptonychotes weddellii
AGATATAACTCTTATTTATAATCGATGCAGTGCATAAAAATAAGCAAGGCAGAGACATTTGGAGGAATTCCATTTATTGTGGATGCATTTTCACAATATATGTTTATTGCAGCGATCAATTATCAGTGAAAATATCAAGTGTTTATAAAACTTTTAGGAATGGCAGATTCACAGAACATGCTAGTCACCTTGCAGTCTTACCTCTTAAAGATAACAAAGAGAAGTGTAATCA
>NW_027912165.1:0-232 GCF_054177405.1 Leptonychotes weddellii
AAAGGGTTAATTGTAAATCAGCTTAAATAAGAGTATCTCGAAGTCTCTGTGTGGTTTTGAGTATGTAAACTTACTGATATTGGCGATATTCTCCATGGGAAATTGGTAAAGCCCATTGGTGAACTGTGAAAGACATGGGCTACAGTTTGGATGACAGGACAATAGAGAGAAATAGCTAGAACCCGTTTTTTTTTTTTTTAAATTGCATTTTTATGTTTATTCTTAGTTGATT
>NW_027912166.1:0-232 GCF_054177405.1 Leptonychotes weddellii
GATGGGGTAGCCTGGTGATGGGTATTGAGGAGGGCACATTCTGCATGGAGCACTGGGTGTTATGCACAAACAATGAATCATGGAACACTACATCTAAAACTGATGATGTAATGTATGGGGATTAACATAAGAATAAAAAAAAAACACAAGGAAGCACACTTGCAGGACTAGTTCCTCTAGAAGCAGAGATCTCATTCTATAGATCTGGGGTTGATCTGCATAATGGGACACA
>NW_027912167.1:0-232 GCF_054177405.1 Leptonychotes weddellii
AACAGAGTTATGTTCCCCATCCACCTGACCCCAGAAATAGCATGGTGGGAGAGACCTCTAAAAAAGAAAGTATCTTTGTGTAAGTATATAATACATGAGTGCCCTAGTGATCTTCTCTGATGTGTCTAAGGAGCTGTCTGATTTCATTATCACACCCTACTTAGATGTTGAGCTGGAATCAGATGTTGAGCTTCTCATAGAGTTCTTTGGTTTCACAGTCTAGCACTTCATT
>NW_027912168.1:0-232 GCF_054177405.1 Leptonychotes weddellii
CCCTACCCTCCAGGAATTTGCAATCTAGCAATCGTTCTAAGGAGAGAAAAATATTAGCCTTTCTTATTAAGATAAAGTGAGATTTAAAAAATTCAATACTTTTTTTTTTTTTAAAGATTTTATTTATTTGACAGAGAGAGACACAGCGAGAGAGGAAACACAAGCAGGGGGAGTGGGAGAGGGAGAAGCAGGCTTCCCGCGGAGCAGGGAGCCCGATGCGGGGCTCGATCCC
>NW_027912169.1:0-1431 GCF_054177405.1 Leptonychotes weddellii
TTCCCCTGGGAATCCATCTGGCCCTGGGCTTTTGTTTGTTGGGAGATTTTTGATGACTGAAAGGCATTTGTTTTTAACAACAGCTTCAATTATACCGGTGAATGCTGATATTTTTTAAAAAGTTTTGGTGTCGTTAAAATGTCTTTCATCAATTTTGGTAGTGTTCAGCATACAAGTCTTTCAGGTCCTTGGTTAAGTTTGTTCCAAAGTTTTGTTTTGTTTTGTTTTTTGATGCTACTGTATGTGGGATTATTTTTATAATTTCCTTTTTGCATAGTTTATTGTTAGTATATGGAAACATAACTGATTTTCTTTTTGCATGTTGATTTTTTTATCCTGCATATTTTTTATACTTGTTTATTATTCTTTCAGCTTTTTTGTGGATCATTTAGGTTTTTCTACATATAAGAACATGTCATCAGCAAACATAATTTTACTTCTTCCTCTGTGACTTAGATGCCCTTCATTTCTTTTTCTTGCCTCATTGCCTTGGCTATGACTTACAGTTCTGTCCTGAATAAAAGCAGCAAGAATGGGAATCCTTTCATTTTTGTTGATCTTTAGAGGAAAAGCTTTCAGTTTTTAACTGGTGAGTGTGATGTTAGCAGTGAATTTGTTATATATGGCCTTTATTATGTTGAAGTAAATTCCTTGTATACCTAGGATGTTGAAAGTTTTTATCATGAAAGGATATTGAATTTTCTCAAATGCTTTTTCTGCATTTTATTGAGGTGATCACATGATTTTTACTCTTCATTTTTTAATGTGATATATCACATTAATGGATCTGTGTATCTTGAACCATCCTTCATTAAGGAATAGATTCTACTTAGTCATGGCACATGGTCCTTTTAATGTGCTGTTGAATTCAGTTTGTTAATACTTCTCAGGGATTTTGTATCTGTATTTATCAGGGATCTTGGCTTACAGGTTTCTTGTGTAATATCTGCCTGGCTTTGGTAATAGGATAATGCTGGCCTCAGAAGATGAGTTTTAGATTGCTCAGTTCCTCTAATTTTTGGGAAGAGTTTGAAAAGTCTCAACATTATTATTATTTTTTTTAATTTGGTAACATTTAGCAGTAAAAACATCTTTTTTTTAAAATTGGGAGTTTTGATTACTGATTCAGTCTCCTTACTTGTTATTAATTTGTTCCAATTTTCTATTTCTTCCTGATTCAATCTTGGTAGGTTTTATATTTCTAGAATTTACCATTTCTTCTAGGGCATCCTGTTTGTTGACATACAATTGTTCATAGCAGCCCCTTCTCCTTGTTATCTTTCTGGCACCAGTTGTGATTTTTTATTTTACTTATTTGAGTGTTCTCCGCATTTTTCTTAGGTAGCCCAGCTAAAATTTGTCAGTTTTCTTTCTCTCTTCAAAAAATTAACTCTTAGCTTTGTTGATTTTTAAATTTGTTTTTCTACTCTG
>NW_027912170.1:0-232 GCF_054177405.1 Leptonychotes weddellii
ACCAGTTGTGGGGATGAGGACGTGGACATCTCCGGGGCCACGGAAGTTACCCACAAAGCCCTGTCCCCCCGAATGGGAGAAGGAGGAGGTATACTCTTCTAGGGAGCGTACACTTTTAATTTTTAGACCAGGTTGGCTCCGCATATTAATTGCTGAGCAGGAGACCTTTTTACCTAAAAGGGGTCAGATCAGAAAGTTAAGGATTCGCCCTCAGTCCCACCCAGCAGAGTAA
>NW_027912171.1:0-232 GCF_054177405.1 Leptonychotes weddellii
ACCAGTTGTGGGGATGAGGACGTGGACATCTCTGGGGCCACGGAAGTTACCCACAAAGCCCTGTCCCCCCGAATGGGAGAAGGAGGAGGTATACTCTTCTAGGGAGCGTACACTTTTAATTTTTAGACCAGGTTGGCTCCGCATATTAATTGCTGAGCAGGAGACCTTTTTACCTAAAAGGGGTCAGATCAGAAAGTTAGGGATTTGCCCTCAGTCCCACCCAGCAGAGTAA
>NW_027912172.1:0-232 GCF_054177405.1 Leptonychotes weddellii
AAGAAGATGTGGTATATATATATATATATATATACAATGGAATATTACTCAGGCAACAACAAAAAAATGAAATCTTTCCATTTGCAACAATGTGGATGGAACTAGAGGGTATTATGCTAAGTGAAATAAGTCAATCAGAGATTCCTCACTGATATGAGGAATTTGAGAAGGCAGAGGATCATAGGAGAAGAGAGGAAAAAATGAAAGAAGACTAAACCAGAGAGAGAGACAA
>NW_027912173.1:0-232 GCF_054177405.1 Leptonychotes weddellii
AAAGGGTTAATTGTAAATCAGCTTAAATAAGAATATCTCGAAGTCTCTGTGTGGTTTTGAGTATGTAAACTTACTGATATTGGCGATATTCTCCATGGGAAATTGGTAAAGCCCATTGGTGAACTGTGAAAGACATGGGCTACAGTTTGGATGACAGGACAATAGAGAGAAATAGCTAGAACCCGTTTTTTTTTTTTTTAAATTGCATTTTTATGTTTATTCTTAGTTGATT
>NW_027912174.1:0-232 GCF_054177405.1 Leptonychotes weddellii
ATCCATATGTTTCCTGAGTTCAGTGAGTATCTTTATGATGATTACTTTGATTTTTTTTATCAGGTAGATGACTGGTCCCTTTATCATTAAGTTATATTTTTTTGAGTTTTTTTTCTTGTTATTTCATTTGGAACGTATTTCTCTATTTTCCTCATTTTTTTTGACTCTGTTTGTTTCTATGTATTAGATGAAACATTTATCTCTCTCAGTCTTGAAGGAGTGGCTTTCTATA
>NW_027912175.1:0-232 GCF_054177405.1 Leptonychotes weddellii
ATACACACACACATGTTAGTATATATAATATACATATATATGTATATATAAATATGTATATATGATATACATATATATGTATATATATCCCTTAACACAACCCTTCTCACATTGTATTTTAATAGTTTGATGAATTGTCTTTCCTTGACACTAGACTTATCACCCTGGGAAGCCAGGACCAACCATGTTCTCCTTACTCGCCACCGTATTGGTAGCACAGAGTAGAAGCTCA
>NW_027912176.1:0-232 GCF_054177405.1 Leptonychotes weddellii
ACAATTATTAGAAATTATTATCAACAACTATTATATGCCAATAAATTAAGCAACCTGGAAGAAATTGATGCCCTCCTGGAAACCTATAAACTACCAAGACTGAAAAAGGAAGAAATTGACAACCTGAATAGGCCAATAACCAGTAACGAGATTGAAGCAGTGATCAAAAACCTCCCAAAAAACAAGAGTTCAGGGCCTGATGGATTCCCTGGGGAATTCTACCAAACATTCA
>NW_027912177.1:0-232 GCF_054177405.1 Leptonychotes weddellii
ATCCATATGTTTCCTGAGTTCAGTGAGTATCTTTATGATGATTACTTTGATTTTTTTTATCAGGTAGATGACTGGTCCCTTTATCATTAAGTTATATTTTTTTGAGTTTTTTTTCTTGTTATTTCATTTGGAACGTATTTCTCTATTTTCCTCATTTTTTTTGACTCTGTTTGTTTCTATGTATTAGATGAAACATTTACCTCTCTCAGTCTTGAAGGAGTGGCTTTCTATA
>NW_027912178.1:0-232 GCF_054177405.1 Leptonychotes weddellii
GACGGAGGCCCCTCCCCCGCCGTCTATCCTCCTGAATATCGCCTCGGGTTCACTTCTCCACAGTCTTACCTTCCAGAAAGTGGTCGCTTTTCTGTTCAGAGAGTTGTTGCTATCCTTTTCTTCGATCTCCTGTTGAGTTCGTAGGTGTTCGGAATGGTTTGATCCCTATCCAGCTGTATTCCTGGGACCAGAGGAAATCCAGGTCTCCTACTCCTCCGCCATCTTGCTCCGC
>NW_027912179.1:0-232 GCF_054177405.1 Leptonychotes weddellii
ACCAGTTGTGGGGATGAGGACGTGGACATCTCTGGGGCCACGGAAGTTACCCACAAAGCCCTGTCCCCCCGAATGGGAGAAGGAGGAGGTATACTCTTCTAGGGAGCGTACACTTTTAATTTTTAGACCAGGTTGGCTCCGCATATTAATTGCTGAGCAGGAGACCTTTTTACCTAAAAGGGGTCAGATCAGAAAGTTAAGGATTCGCCCTCAGTCCCACCCAGCAGAGTAA
>NW_027912180.1:0-1431 GCF_054177405.1 Leptonychotes weddellii
CCACCCAGGCGCCCGGGCCCGGAATTTTCTAATCCTTCTTGGCTACGCACTCTGGTTGTGCACCCACTGCTGCGTTTCTCTCCACGTTCTCCTGAAGCGTAGGGAGGGGAGTGAGGGTCTTTTCCCAGCCTGGGTAACTACCGCCATCAGCATCCGGTACGGAAGGTTTTACAAGAGCTTTTCAGGGTCTCAGGATTAACATACACTAAGTATAGCTGGATCTGGCAAAGCTGAGGGATGCAGGATTGTTCTTTGCACTCCCAGATCCCTTCCTGCCCCCACCTTCCCAGCACCTGCTGCCCTCCAAGCCCTCCAGCCTTCCCTTCTTGCTAAAAAGTTGGGGCTCGATCCCAGGACCCTGAGACAGTGACCTGAGCCGAAGGCAGATGCTTAACGACTGAGCCACCCAGGCGCCCCTGTTCCGTCAATTATTTAACAACAGACAAATAAGAGCAGAAACTTCACTCTTGGCAGATTGACTTAGGAGCAGGCTGCCTACAATTATATCTTTAGCATCTGACATTACACAGCTTTTTTAAAAAAACTGTAATGAGCAAGCAATTCTTGTGAACAAAGAATCTCAGGGATCCAGGAAAAGCATATCCTAGTTTTAAGGGCAGACAGAGTACATTTAGGGGTGCCTACTTTTTCTCTTTTCAATCTGGTTTTCACTTATTCTTTCAGAAAGTTTTTTATAATAGGTGTGTCGTGGATCCCAGTACAGAGAAAAACAGTGTTTGTTTTATTTTTTAAACCCATGGTGACTAAGAAATATATACAGAAACACGGAATTTTGCCTGGCTCTAGACTCAGACTCCCATGGTTATAAAAAAATAAAGATCGTTCTTAAATATTTCAGGCTTTTATTTAACTCAACAGCTGTTCCATTGAATGTTTACAAGGGCCCCGGCGCCATTGGAGGCCCTGGGAAAAAAGTACACAGACACTCACGTTCTCACGGGCACACACCTCGTAGAAGTACGTTCTCATCCAAATATAGATTTAAGAAGCAAGTAAAGGTTAAAATTAGCAAGGTTCACGAACCAAGCCTTCAACAAGGAAGGGTGTACGAGGCCCCATGAGATCCTTCCTGGGAAGACAGACAAACAACAACAAGGCTCTGGCTCAGCTTGTGGAGATGGTACATAAGGGGCTCCCCCCGCGGACGGCGGCACCAGACCTCCCTCGCCTCCCGAGTCTCCCTCCTCGCTACTCCCTCCTGAGTCCTCTCGCCTGACGCCATGGGCTGCTGTGGCTGCGGAAGTTGTGGCGGCTGCAGAGGCAGCTACGGTGGCGGCTGCACCACCTGCAGGTGCTACCGGGTCAACTGCTGTCCCTGCTGCACCGGCTGCTGTGGGTGCTGCTGCACTGTCCCCGTGGTCTGCTGCTGCCACCGCTCCTGTCGCTCCTGTGGCTCGTGTGGCTGCGGCT
>NW_027912181.1:0-232 GCF_054177405.1 Leptonychotes weddellii
ACCAGTTGTGGGGATGAGGACGTGGACATCTCCGGGGCCACGGAAGTTACCCACAAAGCCCTGTCCCCCCGAATGGGAGAAGGAGGAGGTATACTCTTCTAGGGAGCGTACACTTTTAATTTTTAGACCAGGTTGGCTCCGCATATTAATTGCTGAGCAGGAGACCTTTTTACCTAAAAGGGGTCAGATCAGAAAGTTAGGGATTTGCCCTCAGTCCCACCCAGCAGAGTAA
>NW_027912182.1:0-232 GCF_054177405.1 Leptonychotes weddellii
CTTTAAGGAGGGGATTAAGGCTAAATGAGGTCAGGAGGGTGGGGCCCTGATCTAGTAGGCCTGGTGTCCTTATAAGCAGAGACACTGGGGTGCTCAGGCAGAGGGAAAAAAGGTCAGATGAGGACACAGCGAGAGGCAGCCCTCTGTGAGCCCAGAAGAAACCAAACCCACCGACACCTCCATCTCAGACTTCCAGCCTTTAGAACTGTGAGGAAATAACTTTGTTCTTTAA
>NW_027912183.1:0-232 GCF_054177405.1 Leptonychotes weddellii
CAATCAAATTAGAAATGCCAGAAATGTGAATGCAGAATTTGTCAGAGTCATTTGAGAGAGGCTAACTAGTAGACTTAAACTAAAAAGGATTTCTCCAACCTCATAAATGATGCTGTCCAAAATTACACATACTATGGATATAACACATTTTTCTTTTTATTGTGATGTGGCTCAGTGTCAATAAAGACTGAACACCAGGAGGGTCCATGGCTGATGCTGGTGCCCCTTTCAG
>NW_027912184.1:0-232 GCF_054177405.1 Leptonychotes weddellii
GAGAGGGAGAGGGACAAGCAGACCTCCCCACAGCTGAGTACAGAGCCTGATGTGGGGCTCAATCCCAAGACCCTGAGATCATGACCTGAGTTAATGTCAGATGTTTAACAGAGCCACCCAGGCGCCCCAAAAACACTTTCCTATTAAAAAAAAATACATTAGGGGCGCCTGGGTGGCTCGGTCGTTAAGCGTCTGCCTTCGGCTCAGGTCATGATCCCAGAGTCCTGGAATC
>NW_027912185.1:0-232 GCF_054177405.1 Leptonychotes weddellii
GAGAGGGAGAGGGACAAGCAGACCTCCCCACAACTGAGTACAGAGCCTGATGTGGGGCTCAATCCCAAGACCCTGAGATCATGACCTGAGTTAATGTCAGATGTTTAACAGAGCCACCCAGGCGCCCCAAAAACACTTTCCTATTAAAAAAAAATACATTAGGGGCGCCTGGGTGGCTCGGTCGTTAAGCGTCTGCCTTTGGCTCAGGTCATGATCCCAGAGTCCTGGGATC
>NW_027912186.1:0-232 GCF_054177405.1 Leptonychotes weddellii
CACCAACAGTGTAAGAGAGTTCCCCATTCTCCGCATCCCCGCCAACATCTGTCGTTTCCTGACTTGTTAATTTTAGCCATTCTGACTGGTGTGAGGTGGTATCTCATTGAGATTTTGACTTGGATTTCCCTAATGCTGAGTGATGTTGAGCACTTTTTCATGTGTCTGTTGGCCATTTGGATGTCTTCTTTGTAGAAATATCTGTTCGCGTATTCTGCCCATTTCTTGATTA
>NW_027912187.1:0-232 GCF_054177405.1 Leptonychotes weddellii
GTAAAGTTACCTTCCTCATAAGATTATAAGGATTGACCAAGTTAATATTTGTAAGGTACTTAAACAATTCTTGATCTATAGTGTTATGTAAGTGCCTGCTCAGTAAAATGAAATAAAACTTTAAAACCACTTCTCAGTTTTGATGACCTTTTTCCCTGCTGTCTACAAATTATTTCCTTTCCTTTCTAAGTCCATTCATCAGATCTTGATCAAGAACATACACTTTTCCTAA
>NW_027912188.1:0-232 GCF_054177405.1 Leptonychotes weddellii
ATTGTGGATCACCACATCAAAAACCAATGATGGATTGTATGGTTACTAACATAACATAATAAAATTAAAAGCTACAAAAAAAAAAAAAGCATAGAATAGAACTGAAAGAACTATCAGAGTAGTTAAGAGAACTGTGATGGTTAATTTTATAGGTCAACTTGGCTAGACCACGGTGCCCAGAGAGCTAGTCAAAAATGAAGGTGGCAGTGAAGGTATTTTTAGGTGACATTAA
>NW_027912189.1:0-232 GCF_054177405.1 Leptonychotes weddellii
TTTCTATTAAAAAAAGAACTAATTCTCGGGGCGCCTGGGTGGCTCAGTTGGTTAAGCGACTGCCTTCGGCTCAGGTCATGATCCTGGAGTCCCGGGATCGAGTCCCGCATCGGGCTCCCTGCTGTCAGCGGGGAGTCTGCTTCTCCCTCTGACCCTCCCCCCTCTCATGTACTCGCTCTCTCTCATTCTCTCTCTCTCATAAATAAATAAAATCTTTTAAAAAAAAAAAAAA
>NW_027912190.1:0-232 GCF_054177405.1 Leptonychotes weddellii
CAGTAATGGAGAGAAAATAAGTTCTCAAATGAAGGTAAATTAAAATAATTTGTTGCTAACAGCCCTACCCTAAAGAAATGGCTAAAGGAAGCTCTTAAACAGAAGGGAAACAATATGAGGAGGAAACTTGGAGTATCAGGAAGGATGAAAAAACACTGTAAGTAAAGATAAAATTACATACTGTAGACTGTCCTTCCTTCGAGTCTTCCACATTGTGTCTGTGGCTGAAGCA
>NW_027912191.1:0-12835 GCF_054177405.1 Leptonychotes weddellii
GGGACCTTAGGGTTGCTGGCCTCTTCTTTTCCCAGCCTGTCTTCTGCGGGAGGGGCCTGCCGCGCTGTTACTCAGGCAACCCTGTTTGGGCGGAGTTGCCCTGCGCCCCTGTGGCGGGGGATGGGCTCAGCGGGAATCAGTTTTTGGGGCTTTTGTTCTCTGGCGGCTTTCCGCATCTCTTCTGCGAGTCAGAGCAGAAGAGACCGTTTCCAACCCTCTGCCTCAGAGCAGAGAGACCTCAGTCTGTTCTTCAGTGAGCTCTCCAGGCCACACCGTGTCCGTTTCTGTCCGTGCTGCTATAAACTGCAGCGTCCTGGGTTGTGCGCCCCTCCGCAGCGCTCCCAGTCCTGCCTCCAGGTCGGGGCACGTCTCTGTCCTTTGTGCTTCTAAGAAGTTATCAGTCATTATTTCTTTAAATAAGCTTTTTGCTCATTTCTCTCTTTTCTCCTTCTTCTTCTTCATTTTTTAAGACTATTTATTTACGTGAGAGAGAGAGCACAAGAGAGCACAAAGGGAGAGGGAAAAGCAGACTCCCTGTTGAGCAGGGAGCCTGATGCAGGGCTCCATCCCAGGACCCTGGGATCATGACCTGAGCCAAGGCAGATGCTTAACCAACTGAGCCAGCCAGGCACCACAACCCCCACTTTTCTCCTTCTGAACTCCAGTAATCCATAGGTTGTTTATTTTATTATGTCTCATTGTTCCTATAGGCTTTCTTCATTCCTTTTCATTATTTTTCCTTTTTGCCCCTCTGACTGGATATTTTCAAATGACCTGTCCTTGAATTCACTGATTCTTTTCTTTTGTTTCATCTAGTTAGTTGTTGAAGCTCTATATTGAATTCTTCATTTTAGTCATTGTATTCTTCAGCTCCAAAATTTCTGTTTGGTTCTTTTTTATGTTTACTATCTAATTGTTAAACTTTACGTTTTGATCTTGTATTGTTTTTCCTGATATCATTAAACTGTTTATTTCTGTTCCCTTGTAGCTCTCTGAGCATCTTTCAAACAATTATTTTGAATTCTTTGTCAGGCAATTCATATATCTCCATTTCTTTGGAATCAGTTACTAGAACTTTACTGTATTCCTTTGGTGGTGTCATGTTTACCTAATTATTCATGATTCCTGTAGACTTGTGTAGGTATCTACACATTTGAAAAAGCAATAACCTCTTTCAGATTTTATGGACTGACTTTGGTATGGAAAGACCTTCACCTTAGGGTGGACACATGTTGAGTGCTGCCTGGGATTTAGGGCACCAAATATGGGGTTTATTTCCAGGTCTGGGGATTGAGCATGATGTCTTGTTGGTTTAAGCTGCTGGGGTCCATGACATTGACAACTGGATGGTCCTTAGTGAATACTGTGAGGATGCTGTAGTGGTTACAAGGGTTTTTGGGGTCCTCAGCAACACCTCTAGGTACCAAGCAAGGCAGCAGTTCTGGCTAGTGCTCGTGGTGTGCATATGCTTGGCTATGGGGGCTGGCTCTAGGTGTTTGTATAGTGGCAGGGGCTGAATGCAGACACACATATAGTGGTGGGGGTCAGGGCCAGCAGCAAGTGTTGGGGCCAACTATGGCCATATTAGCAGCTGTGGGGGCCATGGCTGCTGGTGTGCACCACTATGGCTGCAGGGTCTCCCCATGGGTGTGCACATGGCAGTGAAGGTCAGTGACAGGAATTGGGTCAGGGGCATGCAGGTGCACAGTTGGAAGGGCTAGCTGCAGGTGAACCAGCAGTTCAGGCCAGTGATAGGATACTAGGCTGGATCTGTAGCCACAATCAGCTTTGGAGGTCCTGGCTGTCAGCATGTACTCTTTGGCTGCAGGGTCTCCCCATGGACATGTGCATGGCAGTGGAAGCAGAGGTGAGTGTGGGTCTTGCAGGTGCACAGCTAGAGGGCTAGTCCTGAATGCACGTGTGGTGGAAGTCAGGTGCTGGGGTTTAGGCCAGTATCTTGCACTTACACCACAACAGAGCTAGGGCTGGCCCCCAGGGTAAATCCAAGTTCTGGTGGGGGTACAAGGAGGGAAGGGTTGGGGAGGAAACAGAGAGGGAGCTGGTGTTTACAAATGGGAAAATCTGTGTGTGTGTGTGTGTGTGTGTAAACACCAGTGGTGGGATCTGTAAGAGGCCTGTGGCAGTTGGGCTGGCCCTTGGTTTCTTCAGCAGTGAAAGCTGCTGGGGTCCCTGGGAGCTGCTGTCGCTCCCACTGTATGGCTGCTACTCGTGGCCCCCACCCTTCTTCCTTGTTCCTAGACATCTCTAGATGTCTCTCTTTTGTTGGTCTCTGGATAAGATGAGACCGAAGCGGGTCCTTTGTGATGTGCCATGAAAGGCTGGAGAAGTTAGTCGCTCACCCTGTTCACCCCTTCCTGGTAAGGGGACTCTTTTGAGTTAGGATGTTCCCTCTTGTTGTGTAACATCAGCCTGGAGGATGAGATGATACAGGGAAAATGAAATTATTCTTCCTTCCTTTTCAGGCTTGTTATTCTCGGAAAACTTTTGTTCAACTGTGTCACTAAACTTTTTTAAGTGAACTCCTAAGCTCTTCCAGAGCTACATTTGTTTATGGATGGCTGTGTAATTGTTGATCTTTTGGGAGACACAGAGGCTGGGGTCTCCTACTGAACCATGATGGTGACATCACCTGGCTTCCTTACTCTTTTATTATAGCCCTTTTGTTTAGGACTTACCACCCTCACTACTATGACTAAAATGTGCATCTTGACTCTCTCTTCTCTTAGAATGAGTTCTTTCTCAGTAATTGCTTTTCTCTTTTCTTTTTTTCTGCTGCAAATGGACTCCTGGCTTGCCTGTTCCACCATTCATCAAGATATATGAATACATTCTAAATCCTCCAGTAAGCAAAGCTTAGGGTCAAGTTGATGTACCTATAAAGATTAATTTAACTCTATCACCAAAATACACATATGCATATGTACAGAACATTAATCCAGAGCCCAGCAAAGGACCTTGCACAATAAAGGGAAGGACAAGAGGTAAGGAATGAAAAAGGAAAGAAGATGAAGAAAGCCCGTAATAAATCCTTAATTTAAGGTAGGAGGAATGGATAGGAGCAAGTAATGACTTACAGTTTTCTAGAGATTCTGACACATTCTTTAGAGAGTATATGTTCTATAAGAGAGAATAGATAAGGAGAAATAAGGTTATAATTGCCAATAGATACAATGTAACGGGAATATGTAACAATATTTAAAGCAAAAATCCCCAAATACATTTACAAATTTACTCTTCATTTCCAGGGATAGAAATGTCATTTCTTCAGAAATTCTGGATGGCTGGGTTGTGCCAAATTCATATGAACCATTTGTGAAATTCATGTGAGAAAGTAACAGTGTAGAAATTGCTTATCCAGAATGTAAGAAGGCTGCAGCCTCAGCTGGCAAGTCAGCCTGTGACTGGTTTTTCACATCCCTGAGAGGCAGAGCCCTGCGCTGTGAGAGGCTGAGGCCCCTGCTGGGAAGTGCTGTCTGCACATTTGCTGGGTTTCTTGTATTGCTGGGCTCTTTGTGTTTTGTGGTGCAAGACATCAGCAGCAGAATATGGGAAAAGAGGACAGGTGTATTACAGATATCTCATAGCTTTTGGTTGCACATATTTAAACTGCTCCAGGTTCATACCTTCTGTCCTTGATATGTCTTTAATCAGTAGCACAGCATATCTCTGCTTTGTAAAGCAGTAACTGGGAGGCTGATCTTTCTGTTCAGAAATAAAGGACATATCAGACTCGCTGTTATCAAGAGTATTATGCACATAAAACTGCCTAGTGGCTGGAAAGGAACAGGTCCAGAGAGGCACAGTCTTCCTGAGCTGAATCTTTACATGTTTAATTACATGTTTACAAGTTTAATTACATGACCCTAAGTAAAAATCCTCTTGTCCAGCTATAGAGACAAAAGAGTTTGCAGAGAAAGTGATGTGTGTGGCTGCTGATCTGAGCTCTCTCTGGGGAGAAAGGGGTTTAGAAATTTCCCACAATGTCCTTTCCCTATCTCAAGACTTTGATCCAGATGAAGTGAGATATGAGTGACCAAAGTAGAAGACAGAAATGGTCTGATAACAATAGAGTCGTGTTCTACATGGAATTCCAAAATAATAAAGTATTATATCAGCATGTTGTCTCTTTCAGTTGCAAGAAATAAAAATTCAATTTGAATTGCCTTAAAGAAAATAAATGTATTTACTCCAGCATGCACAATCAGGCAAGACTGGATGCTGGTGTGCAAGGATTGTTGTCAGGCACCTGACTCACTCCATCACTTGAATTGTCTTTTTCTTGGTGTTGGACTTTGTTCATAGGCTCTTCCCAAACAACTGAAGGCTTACATTGTACTGACTTAGTAATACCAGCAGAGTATCTCTTATTCCTAATAGGTCCAGAAAGAATTCTGAAGTGGTTTCATTGGTCCAGGTCAGGTCATATATCTGTTCCTGAACTTAACACTTACTCTGATGGATAGAACCGGGGTCACGTGTCCACTCTTTCCCCTCAGTCAGATTAGGCTCTCCCTCACCAACATCAGTAATCTGAGAGTGAGATAGAGATGTCTCTGTGAACTAGATGAAAGAAAAAAAATAGAAAAACAAGTGGAAAGATATTCTTTATTCCTGGATAGAATGGCTTAACCTCATAGAAATGTCAATTCTCTTAAGTTAATATATAAATTTAAGGCAAGACCAACAAAAATACTAAAGAACATTTCCCCTAGAGCTAGACACATTGAATATAAAGATAATTTGAAAAATAAACAAGCAAGAACAACTAGGTAAACCCTAAAATGAAAAGCAATGAAAGAACCATACTTTACTTTTCCCACTAGTTACCCAATATTGCCTTATATTATAAACAACTGCAAAGAGTATTCTCTACATTTATTCTTGCCCATATATGTAAGGTTTTAAAGATGTCTCCTTAGAAGGGGAATTACTGGGTTTAGGATATGCACACCTACTAAACTGTTCTTTAGTATCTTTTTAACTTAAAGTTTTAAAAACTCAAATGTACTCTGACATAGATATTTCTGTGTAAATCTTTTCCAAGTACGACTTATGTGGTTATCAAAAATATCAAGAATAATAGAACCCACCCCACAGAATGAGAGTTAATTGAGAGTTGCGTTTGCTTGTCAGCTCTCACCCCCCGTCTGGAGCTTCCTGGTATAATCTGAAATTGCCCCGTTCAGGGAGGGCAGGGAGAGACCCAAGACAGTGGCGGGCCACTCCAGGATGGCAGTTGGCAGTTTTAATATGCAAAGGGGACTTACATATAAGGCTTGTATTGAGCAGCAGCAAGACAAATGGATCCTCGCACTGGCCCACCAAATCTTAGAAATTTAAAAAGTAGCCTAAACTGGGTTCAGTCATGTATACTGTGCAGACGTTTTCAGCGTCACATCATTATCTCAAGGCTGTGTGTTTGGAGCAGCCTCTGGGAGTGGGAAAGATTGGTGGGACCCACAGTTCAGGAACAGGGGGAGAGCCTCTGAGTGCTGGGGTCCAGCTCACAGGCGACCCGTCATCATGTCTTTTTTGAGGGCCTTCCCCAACTCAACATTTAATATAATATTTTAGAGAAAATCTACAATGAATAGACATTGTGATGGTGTTAACTGAACCTCCAATATCTCTTCAGTAGAAATCTTATAACTCTTGGCCAGCCTTTGTCTTCTGTAATCACCTTAGTTCTTTGTGGCCTGTGATTTTCATTATTGTCCTCTTCCCATCCTTTTTGAATTGATTTTCTCTTGTATCAATGCCTTCTATGCTTAAAAGCTTCTCAGACTCTGAGCTTTTTTAAATCCACACTTGACTGAGTTTTCTGTTTCAAGCATCTAGCACAGTGCTTGGCAAATAGAGGACCTTCTGTTCAACTAAAATCTTCGTCAATTATAGTTTATAGCTCTAACTATCCTTGACCTTATTTGCATAGCTCCATGCAAAGTCCCATACTGGAACTTCCATTGCATGTTTGGAAATAGTGTTGCCAGATGGTTCCAACAAAAATACTAAGATCACTTGAGAAAAAAATTGACCACAAACCAAAATTACACATGCCATGAGGAACAGTTTGTTGCTGACAATCTATATTACATCTTATGCTTTACATTAGATAGTTTTTAATCAAATATTTATTTTTCAAGAATATGCTTTGTTTTCAAACAAGCGGGTAATATATACCAAGAAAGTAAATTCATTTTTTTTTGAACCAGTACTTAATCTCTTGTATTAATTGATCCATGTATTAACCATGACCAGCACTGATTTTGTAAAGGAACTTCTCTGAAGTTCATTCAGGAACATTTTCCTGAGAATTATGCAAACCAGAGTAGCATTTTACAGCTGAATTTATATTTACCAGTGAATTTTAATGTTCACATATTTTTATACGTCTATTAATTATCTGTCACTGTGTAACAAAGTACTCCAAGCCTTAGTAGCTTTAAATAACATTTATTATCTCTCACAGGGTTTATTAGTTTTGTGGGTCAGGAATTCAGGAGTGTTTTGGCTGGGTGGTTCTGGCTCAGGATTTTTCAGAGGTTGAGTCCGTTGTTGATTGGGGCAGTAGCCATGTGAAGGCTTATCTGGGGATTGGCGATCCACTTCCAAAGTGGTTCACTCACCTGGTTGGCAAGTTGGTGTTGGTCATTGGCCTCCTGCCATGTGAGCATCTCTGAGAAACTGTTGGAGTAATGGTCTGGCAGGAACATGATCCCCTGTAGCAAAGCAAACCAGAGGCTCTGTGGAATTTTCTAAAGTCACCTCTTGTCCTGGGATTCTGATAGTCCACTTACTTGTACCGTTGGGGATGGTGTGAGGAAAATTTAGAGGTAACACTGCATGTAACAGGAAGAATTACATCTATGTCACGATTTTCTGAAATCAAAGTCAATGGTATTCTGTTTGCCAATTTTGGGGTGTTATCTCAAGGTCATCTTCATGACAATCAAATGAGGTGGATATTATTGTTTTGTTTTGCATTTTTATTTATTATTTTTTTAGAGGTGGGTATTATTATTACCTCCAATTTACATATCAGAAAACTGAGAAAGAACCTACTCAAGTAATTGCTTGAGCTAAAATTCGAATTTAGGCAGTTGACTCTGAAGTCTCTTAAAACCAAACTATGCTGTCTCTTCTTTGGGTCTTATTTATTTACAGAAACAAAAACAAAAACAAAAAACCCTCCATTTTATTATGAGAATTTTGAGTGTGCAATAAAGTAGACAGAATGATTCTATGAACCAACATGTACTCAACACCCAGCTCTGCCAGCTTTCAACTGATGGGCTTTCCTGTCTCTTTCCTCCTTATTTATTTTGAAGGCAATCTGAGACATCATATGGTTTCATTCATAAATATTTCAGTGTGACTCTCTAAAAGAACTTTTTAAAACATAAACATTATCAAGCCAGAAAAAGTTGACACTAATTTCTTGATACCATCAAATATTCAGTCAATATTCACATTTCCAATTGTTTCATAAATACCATTCCTTAAAAAATTTTTTTTTCATTTGAATCATGACTCAAATAAGGTCCACACATTGTGATTGGTTGATATGTCTTCCAATTTTATTTTAAGTTATATGTTCCCCTCTCTTTTTTATTTTCATCACTGATGAACATGTGATTTTCCTAAGACCTGATTATTATGAACAAAGCCGCAATGAATCTCCTTGTATTTATTTTTCTTGGAATTGATATCTCATGTCTTCATCTATTTTTTTTTTTATTGGAGTGTTTGCTTTTTTCCAAACTGATTTTTTTTTTTAAATTAGTTGTTTTTTTTTTTTTTAGATTTTTTATTTATTTATTTGAGAGAGAGAGAATGAGAGAGAGCACATGAGAGGGGGGAGGGTCAGAGGGAGAAGCAGACTCCCTGCCGAGCAGGGAGCCCGATGCGGGACTCGATCCAGGGACTCCAGGATCATGACCTGAGCCGAAGGCAGTCACTTAACCAACTGAGCCACCCAGGCGCCCCTCCAAACTGATTTTTAAGAGTTCTTTAACTGTTAAAAAAAGAAAATTATCTCATTTTCTGATCTGCGTCTGAGAGGCAGGGCTGCTGCATGGTGTCAGGAACAGGCCTGCCCGAGACCGAGGGCGCGGCAGACAAAGGCCTATTGCGCAGGAGCTGCGTCAGCCTCCCCACTCAAGAGTCCACTCCAGTGAACACTACTCTCTGGAGTGAAAGTAGCCACAGGAATTGTGGCAGTGTCACTAGTTTCGCAGTCAGGAGGCGAGGTTCACCGCGAGTCTCCTCACAGCCTGGTTCGAGTGAGGCCTCCTTGCCGAGGAAGGACCGGCTGGGGGGTCTGACCGCGGGGAGTGGCCCCTTCAGCCCGACTCCATCGGGGACGGAAGCATGCAGTAACCTTCCAAGTACCTTCGTGTGTGTGTAACTTATTGGGTAGCCAAGCCTGGTGAAGCTGTCAAGGTGAACATGTGATTCTTTCTTTTAAATGTTAAAATAAAGATTTTTGTAGAGACCTCTAAAAAAAAAAGTTCTTTTTTGAGTGTGCAATAGAATAATTCTAGGAACCAGCATGTACCCAATCCCCAACTCTGCCAGCTTTCAACTGAAAACTTTTTTTTTTTAATAATAACTCCTTTTTTTATTTTAAAGATTTTTATTTATTTATTTGGCAGAGAGAGAGAGAGAGAGCACAAGCAGGGGGAGCGGCAGGCAAGAGGGAGAAGCAGGCTTCTCCAGCGAAGAGTCCCACCCATGAGGGACTCGATGCCAGGACCCCGCGATCATGACCTGAGCCGGAGGCAGACGCTTAACCGACTGAGCCACCCAGGCATTCCCCCACCTCCCTCCTTTTTTTTTTTTTTTTTGTATTTTAGGATATATACAGATATTTTTAAAGAAGGCCAACTGTTCGCCTAGTGAGAGGCCAGGGACCGGCCGCGCCCTCAGGGGCGATGGGCCTTGGGGTAGCGCCCAGCTCCCTCCTGCGGCACCCCGTCTGCCATCTACCAGGTGACTCTTGATAACCGGAGGTTAGGTGGGAGGTGTCCTTACAACATGGAGAGGCCTGTGGGGGCTGGAGACCCTGCGCGGGCTGGAGAGCCTGGGCCTTCCCCATCCGCCAGGCCTGGCAACAGAACGTGCGCAGTCTCCCTGGCGGCTCGGGAATGCGTGCTGGCAGCAGCGAGCGCATGCGCCGTGTCTGAGGTCACCCTGTGGCGGCAGCCTGACCCGGTAGTGCTCTCTAGGGCCGCCCTTCTCCATGTGCCAGTTCTGAGCAGGGAGCCCGATGCGGGGCTCGATCCCATAACCCTGAGGTCATGACCTGAGCCGAAGGCAGACGCTTAATCGAGTGAGCCACCCAGGTACAACCTCCCCTCCCCGCCCATTTGTTGTTTATATTGGACATATTTTGTGGTGTTTTCTCCACAAAAGTTTAGAATCTGTGTGTTGTCAAATTGATGATTCTTTTCTAATATGGATTTTGGTTTGTCATCTTGCCTAGATAGGCCCTCTCTATGTCAGTATCATAAAAACACAAATCACTGATGTATATTTCTAGTACATTCATTTCAAAAATATTTAAGTATTTTCTTTTCCTGACCTTATTTCAGTATAAGTGATTTACTTTTATTTTTTCAAAATCCTGCCAGTAATTCTAATATCACATGTTAAATATTCTACCTTTTCCATAAAGATTTGATGTGCCACTTTTACTGTACTCTAAGTCCCCATGGTTTCCCTGTCCCTCTCTTTTGTACTCAAAATAATTTCCTGCAAATTATTGATTGGATGTTGAAGGTTGATTGGATTCATGATTTGATTTTAATTTTTTTGGCAAGACTGTTTCATAGATGGTATTGTAGTGTTCTATCAGCAGGAAGATGGTGTCTGGGTCTCCCTCTCTCTCTCTCTTTCTTGTGATGCCAGCAGCCATTGATAATTGATGTCTAGACTTTATAATTTATTAGGTATTGCAAAATGGTAATATTCTACTACTATGTCATTCTTTTTTACTTACTAGCTAGCTAAATACTTGTATAAAGAAAAATACCTCTCATCTACTGTTTGGCTACCAATTGTCAAGTTCATATAAGAAAGGGAGGCTAAACACTAGATTACTTCTCTTTATTTGCCAGTTTTCAAAATAATGACTTAATGTATCTACAATATGACAAATTAGATTTTTTGGCATCATTATTAACACATGGATTTATTTATTTATTTTAAAGATTTTATTTATTTATTTGACAGAGAGAGACACAGTGAGAGAGGGAACACAAGCAGGGGGAGTGGGAGAGGGAGAAGCAGGCTTTCCCGCTGAGCAGGGAGCCCGATGCGGGGCTTAATTCCAGGACCCTGGGATCATGACCTGAGTTGAAGGCAGACGCTTAACCACTGAGCCACCCAGGTGCCCCTTAACATGTGGATTTAAACATATTGTTGTGTTTAAATTCATTAGAGCTGTTATTCAAACTGTCCTGTTGTTGGCCAATGAGAATATCTTCAATTTGGTTCCAGAATCCTCCTGATATGACTCTAGTAGTTTTTAAGAACTTTTTCCTTCCTCTACGAGTGTGAAAAAATGTTTGAGGCTTATCTTTTATATATTCTGCCTTGGACTTGGACTCAGGCATTTTCCCAAAGGTGTTGCATAGAGATGCAGTGGGATAGTTTCTATTTTTGAGTGAAACACAGCAATACTCAACATCTGTTGGACAGGACACGAACTACTGGCACAAAGTAGTTTCCATTTTCAACATTAGGTATACTATACTATTTTCAACGATGGCATATAATTGCAATGTTAGGTTTTGGCAGCACTGGGGTTGGAGCCCGGGTTCCTACAAAGGGAAGAGATGGTTCTAGGGATTGAGGATTCAGTAATGAATACAGGAGATAAAAACTTTGCTTTTAGGAGCTTACATTCTCAAGGGGAGACCTAGACAATTAAAAGGTAAAATATATAGCATGTTTGATGATGTGCCATGGAAAGGATTAAATCAGGAAAATGGAATAAGCAGTGTTGAGAAAGAAGGTAATGGGCAGTGATTGGAGGGGAGATTGCTAAGGAAGGCTTCACTGAGTGTGTAACATTTGAATAAAGACCTAAAAGAGGTCAAGGAATGAGCCATGTAAGTAAGTGGAGAAAAAGCATTCTGGACAAAAGAAACAGTAAAGTGCAAACACCCTAAGGCAGGGGCATGCCTGGTGGGCAGATCAATAGCACAGAACCCAGTGTAGCTGACACAGAGTGAATGTGGGGGAGACTGTTAGGAGAAGTATTCCGAGAGTAACACTGGGAGTGTGTGTGTGCGTGCATGTGTGGTGTAGGTGGTAACGGGGCGGCATGACAGATTTATGGAGAACAGTGGGCCACTCTTAAGAATTTGGGCTGAGAAATTTGACCATTACTCTGAGCACCAGTAAAGAGCTTGGAGGATGAGAATAGCATGATCTCATTTATGTTTAAAAAGATCACCCTGACAGCGGTGTGAGAATGGGCTGAAGGACTTGAACGGAAGAAATAAGGAGACTGGTGCAGAGGCTCTTGCAATAACCCTGGGGAGAGATGACTGTGAATTGGACCAGGTTGATAACAGTGGAGCTGACAAGAGATGGTGAGATTTTCAGTGGGTGGAAGGATGGATGGATAGATGGATGTAAGATAGGATCTGAGCAACAAGAAACAATGGAATTATCATTGGCTGAGAAAGGAAGATGGAGGGACAGGGGTGTGTGGGAGAGGAAGACTAAAAGTTCTGATTTGGACTTGTTGAGATGGAATGCCTGTTAGCTATCCAAGTGGAGAGAGGAGGAAGCCGAAGAGTATGGAAGTCTAGAATTCAGGAGAGAAGGCTGAGCTAATGCTACAAATTTGGGAGACATCGGCATACTGATGTTATTTAAAGCCAAGACACTAGATGAGATACCCAAGGGAATAAGTGGTATAGTTTAAAGAAAGGAGCTCCAAAAACCTAGGAGAGAAAAACAAAAGAGTGGGCTCATGTCAGAGTAACACAGAAGCTGACCTGAAAGAGCTGGAATCATTTGAACAACAAAAGAAAGAAAGAGAGAGAGAGGAAGGAAGGGAGGGAGGGAGGAAGGAAGGAAGGAAGGAAGGAAGGAAGGAAGGAAGGAAGGAAGGGAAAGAAAGAAAGACAAATCTTCCTTACTAGAGAATTCCATTTGGTATGTATAGATACTCTCCTCTTCAGATGGTGGAAACTTCCCTGCCTTGAGGGGACTTAATGACCGAGTTCCAAATAATAGACCATAGGAAGGGGGAATTAGAACTTACAGTGGAAAAAGCTGGCAAATGCTGGGAAATTGTCCTAAGAAATACTGGGAAACTGTCACACATCAGCGGAGAGTAGAGAGACATGACAAGTACATGAAATGTGGTACCCTGAATTGGATCACTGGAACGGAAAGAGAATATTAATAGAAAAACTGGTTAAATCCAAATAAACCTAAAGATTAATTAATAATGCACCAAGGATTTTTCTTTTTGGTTTTGTTTTTGTTTTCTGTGGGGTTTTTGTCTTCCTGTTTTTTGTTTGTTTTTTTAGCCTTGACAAATAGACTATGGTAATGTAAGATGTTACTAATAGGTGAGTGGTGTACCAAAACTCTGTGTATTGTCTTTTCCACTTTACTATAAATCTGAAATTATTCCAGAATAAAAAGCTTGTTGAATTAAACAAAACAAGGAGAATGTAAAGTCTCTCCCCTTATTTAGAAAAGGCCTTCCCATGATTGTCTATATTGGCTGGAGCTCTGAAGTTATCAAAGATATTCATTTTGGCTGTGAAGGTAATCTTGGACCGTGCAC
>NW_027912192.1:0-1430 GCF_054177405.1 Leptonychotes weddellii
GGATAAAGAAAACGTGATATATATATATATATGTGTATGATGGAATATTACTCAGCCATAAAAAAAAAAATGAGATCTTACCATTTGCAACAACATGGATGGACCTGGAGGGTATTATGCTGAATGAAATAAGTCAAGTAGAGAAATACAAACACCATATGATTTCTCTTATACATAGAACTTTAAAAAAAAAGAAAAAAGAAAAAATGCTCACACACATATAAAAACCAGAAATAGACTCATACATAAATACAGAAAATAAACTGGTAGTTGCCAGAGGAAGGGTGGGGGATGGTCAAAATAGGTCATGGGGATTAAGAGGAATAAACTTCTAGTTATAAAATAAATAAGGCATGGAGATGAATAACACAGCATAAGGAGTGTAATCAATAATTTCATAATAGCATTGTGTGGTGATGGATTGTGACTACACTTACTGTGGTAAGAATGTCTAGAATTGTCAGATCACTATGTTGTACACCTGGAATTAATATAACATTGCATATTGACTATATTTCAATAATAAAACATTTAAAAATAAATAAAAAATGAAATGCAATCGTGAAGCAAACATGGTACCCTGGAAACAATGATTGAGGTCTCCCAAATAGGACATACATTAGTCAGAAGGTGCAAGTTGCCAGTGGCATCCCAGGGTGCCTTCCCAGTTGGTAAGCTACAGGTGCCCCAGTTGAGGGTGCATAACAGAGTCTGGTCTGTGGATACAGAGGGACTGCTTGAAGGTGGTCAGCACAATCTGTCCTGCTTGTCCATGATACCCACAATTCTGTCCCACAGAATGACTAAGAACGGAGGTGTGGGCAACATCCTGAGCTTTGGTGCATGTGAACTGTAGGAGTTGGGGCCACCTTCTGTCTTAGAAGCAGAGCTCTCTGGAGAGGGATACCAGACTCAGACTCTAAGTTTCCTGCAACTGTTTGGGAGAGCAACACCTGGGTATGATCCTTTCAGAGAAAAGCCCCAGGGGCAGTTCTGAAAAATAATGATCATTACTACCCCCCCATTCCCTGCACTATCCAGGATTTAAGGGGGTCCCCCCTCAGGTATATGTTTTTTTCTTCTTTCTTCATTTTCACAAAATAAGCCTGTTCTATTTCAGTAACCATACATTTACTTTTTTTTTCTTTTTTCCCCCCAATCATCTCTTATTTTCATCCAGACTTAATCCAGAAGGACCTGGTGCAAGAAGGACAAAGTTTTTTTCATATAATTTAACCAGAAATAGGTGTGAATTCTCTAGGTCCTTGTTTGTTCAGGCTGCCACACTGAGGGTGTGCCAACCAGAATGGCTTGGGGTTGCTGTTGAGAGAAAGAATGATATCATACCCAAGGATGATCAGCACAGAATTCTGAATTTTCAGAGTATAGCTCCTTAGGCCCCCCTACTATCTATGCATTAGACTTGAGGA
>NW_027912193.1:0-232 GCF_054177405.1 Leptonychotes weddellii
CAGTACTGACTGCCAGGGACCTAATCAATATGGACATTAGTAAGATGTCAGAACCAAAGTTCAGAATGACAGTTATAAAGATACTAGCTGGGCTTGAAAAAAGCATAGAAGATACTAGAGAATCCCTTTCTGGAGAAATAAAATAAATCTAATCAAGTTGAAATCAAAAAGGCTATTAATGAGGTGCAATAAAAAATGGAGGCTCTAACTGCTAGGATAAATGAAGCAGAAG
>NW_027912194.1:0-232 GCF_054177405.1 Leptonychotes weddellii
CTCTCCCCAAGCCCCCCACATCTAAAATAAATAAATGAATAAAATATTTTCAGTAAATCAATAAAATGCAGGACTAAAAGTCTATCATACAATCTTGCTTCAAAAATCAAAGTGAAGGGGTGGGAGGGATGGGGTGACTGGGTGATAGACACTGGGGAGGGTATGTGCTCTGGTAAGCGCTGTGAATTGTGCAAGACTGGTGAATCTCAGATCTGTACCTCTGAAACAAATA
>NW_027912195.1:0-232 GCF_054177405.1 Leptonychotes weddellii
ATCAGTACAAGCCAGATTGGGGGTAGTGATGGAGTATGAAATTAAATTAAATTAATTAATTAAATAAAATTAAATTTTATTTTATTAAATAAAATAAAAAGAAGAGCAGGGAAAAAAAAAAAAGTGAACCAGGCAAAGAAAGGCCAAGAGCAGGAAAGTACCAAGAGTTGGCTTGTACTAGGAAATCAAAGACCTGTATGGCTGAAACACTATGGGCAAAAGAGAAAACAGA
>NW_027912196.1:0-232 GCF_054177405.1 Leptonychotes weddellii
TATAATAAAATATTTAGTTTCGGGGCGCCTGGATGGCTCAGTTGGTTAAGCGACTGCCTTCGGCTCAGGTCATGATCCTGGAGTCCCGGGATCGAGTCCCACATCGGGCTCCCTGCTCGGCAGGGAGTCTGCTTCTCCCTCTGACCCTCCTCCCTCTCATGCTCTCTGTCTCTCATTCTCTCTCTCTCAAATAAATAAAATCTTTAAAAAAAATATTTAGTTTCCCCCCCAA
>NW_027912197.1:0-232 GCF_054177405.1 Leptonychotes weddellii
ACTCCCTTTTTTGGGTTCTGATTATTTTTGTCCATTCTTTTTATTACAATTAGTCTTATCAGAATTTATCAGTGTTATTATTCTTTTCAAAGAACAAGCTAATTTTCTGTATTACATGTTTGCTTTTTTATTTTACTGATTTCTTTTTTTTTTTTTTTTTATTCTTATGTTAATCCCCATACATTACATCATTAGTTCTAGATGAAGTGTTCCATGATTCATTGTTCGTGCA
>NW_027912198.1:0-232 GCF_054177405.1 Leptonychotes weddellii
GCTCTAGTTATTAATTAATGAGCTCCCCAATCGCAGAGCTCAAGAACTGCTGCCCTTGTAGGACCAGGCCAAAAGAGGAAGCTCAGGTCCTATTTGAGTCATGTTCCTGCTTCCCTGATGAGCCAGAGGTGTGGGGCCAAGAGTATGTGACCATGTGAGCTCTGAAACAGGGAGAAAGTGATATGGAGTTGTTGTGACCTGTGCAGACAAATCACCTGGGGATCTCGGTAAA
>NW_027912199.1:0-232 GCF_054177405.1 Leptonychotes weddellii
GAACTAGAACAAGTCCCTTCCTCTATCTAGAGGATCATTTCCCAATAAAGTGCCTGCTATAGAATTTCCAGATACTTTCCTACCCGAATATATGAATGATGGAAGTAGTAGAGTCAATGACATTGCTGCCCCCTGGCATAAAGAGCAATAAAATTTTAAAAATTAGAAATTTTCTAATTCCTGGGGTGGAGCAAGATGGCAGAGGGGGAGGAGACCTGGATTTCCTCTGGTC
>NW_027912200.1:0-232 GCF_054177405.1 Leptonychotes weddellii
ATAATTTGTAAACCAAAAAAGGCATTTTAATTGGGAAATACTTGTACACACAGGAAACAGGGGGTAGTTGTGAAGTGTTAACTCAAAGTCTCCCTTCCCTTGACTCCGTTTTGCTCAAGACCCTCCCGGACTCGAGCACCTGAGCAGAAGGGGACATGGCCCTACAAGGAAGTTGTCTCCGCAGAATCAGACAAACATAGGGAATCAATAGCTTTTCAGTTAAAATAAAACC
>NW_027912201.1:0-232 GCF_054177405.1 Leptonychotes weddellii
GATGCTGGACTCGATCCCAGGACCCTGGGATCATGACCTGAGCCGAAGGCAGACGCTTAACCGACTGAGCCACCTAGGCATCCCAATAATTTTCTTTTCTCTTAGTGTCCTTGTCTGGTTTTGGTATCAGGGTAATGCTGGCCTCATAAAATGAGTTTGGAAGTGCTCCTGCCTCTTAGGTTTTTGGAAGAGTTTGAAAGGTTCAATACTAATTTTTTAAAAGTTTGGTAGA
>NW_027912202.1:0-232 GCF_054177405.1 Leptonychotes weddellii
GCTTATTCATATTACCTCTGGGACAAAATATTTCAGTAAATCCCAAACATCTGCTATGTGCCAGCAAGTATTCTGGGCCTGAGAGTGTGTGTGTGTGTGTGTGTATAGTTTGTCATGTGATGACAAGGTGATTAGGGAAAGTAAGTCAAGGAAGTGGTCTGGGGAGTGAGTATAGGATCGCTATTTTAAGCAGTACACACTGACAGAGTGACACTGAACAGAGATCTAAAGA
>NW_027912203.1:0-1430 GCF_054177405.1 Leptonychotes weddellii
AAAACAGACACATAGACCAGTGGAACAGAATAGAGAGCCCAGATATGGACCCTCAACTCATGGTCAAATAATCTTTGACAAAGCAGGAAAAAATATGCAATGGAAAAAGGACAGTCTCTTCAATAAATGGTGCTGGGAAAATTGACAGCCACATGCAGAAGAATGAAACTCGACTATTCTCTTACACCATACACAAAGATAAACTCAAAATGGATGAACGACTTCAGTGTGAGACAGGAATCCATCAAAATCCTAGAGGAGAACATAGGCAGTAACCTCTTTGACATCGGCCACAGCAACATCTTTCAGGATACGTCTCCAAAGGAAAGGGAAACAAAAGCAAAAATGAACTTCTGGGACTTCATCAAGATAAAAAGCTTCTGCACAGCAAAGGAAACAGTCAACAAAACCAAGAGGCAACCCACAGAATGGGAGAAGATTTTTGCAAATGACACTACAGACAAAGGGCTGATATCTAAGATCTATAAAGAACTTCTCAAACTCAACACCCAAAAAACAAATAATAAGTCAAAAAATGGACAGAAGACATGAACAGATACTTCTCCAAAGAAGACATCCAAATGGCTAACAGATACATGAAAAAATGTTCATCATCATTAGCCATCAGGGAAATTCAAATCAAAACCACATTGAGATACCACCTTACACCAGTTAGAATGGCAAAAATTGACATGGCAAGAAACAAATGTTGGCGAGGTTGTGGAGAAAGGGGAACCCTCTTACACTGTTGGTGGGAATGCAAGTTGGCACAGCCACTTCGGAAAACAGTGTGGAGGTGCCTCAAAAATTTAAAAATAGAGCTACCCTATGACCCAGCAATTGCACTACTGGGTATTTACCCTAAAGATACAGATATAGTGAAAAGAAGGGCCACATGCACCCCAATATTCATAGCAGCAGTGTCCATAATAGCCAAACTGTGGGAAGAGCCAAGATGCCCTTCAATAGACGAATGGATAAAGAAGATGTGATCCATATATACAATGGAATATTACTCAGCCATCAGAAAGGATGAATACCCAACTTTTACATCAACATGGTTGGGACTGGAGGAGATTATGCTAAGTGAAATAAGTCAAGCAGAGAAAGTCAATTATCATATGGTTTCACTTATTTGTGGAAATAAGGAATAGCATGGAGGACATTAGGAGAAGGAAGGGAAAAATGAAGGGAGGGAAATCGGAGGAGGAGCTGAATCATGAGAGACTATGGACTCCAAGGAACAAACTGAGTGTTTTAGAAGGGACGGGGGTGGGGGGATTGCTTAGCCCGGTGATGGGTATAAAGGAGGGCATGTATTGCATGGAGCACTGGGTGTTATATGCAAACAATGAATCCTGGAACACTACATCGAAAACTAATGATGTACTGTATGGTGACTAACATAACATAATAAACAAACAAAAAAA
>NW_027912204.1:0-232 GCF_054177405.1 Leptonychotes weddellii
GCATGGGAGGCTTGGACATGTAGACTTTATCCCGGGCCTCAATGTATCTAGTAGGTTGACCAGAGTCCTGGTTTGGCTGGACCGAGGAGGTTCCAGAGATACTGGACTTTTAGTTTTTTAAAAGTGAGACAATCCTAGGAAAACCAGGAAGAGTTGGTCACCTTATGATCTAAGTAAACATTGGGATTTTTTTTTTTTTAGCCTCTAAAATCCAGAATTCTTTTTTTTTTTA
>NW_027912205.1:0-232 GCF_054177405.1 Leptonychotes weddellii
ATCCATTAGAATGGCCAAAATTCATCACACTGGTAACTATTTTAATAAAATTTTAGCTGCTTGTAATATGTATTCATTATCTCTATTAAAATATTATATTTTCATTTAAAATCATACATTAACTTCATCTATAAGAAAACACATTGTCTATCCAAAATCAAAAAGTTACTTCAGACCTAATTAACACATTCATAATATAAAGAGGAGTTTTGACTAATTATATTTAATAGAA
>NW_027912206.1:0-232 GCF_054177405.1 Leptonychotes weddellii
ACTCTTCTCAATGATTTTTCCTTGGAAAAATATAGTTATTTTTCATGAATAACATGTTATTTATGTGAATGTGCAGTGGGTTTACCCACGTTGTTTTCAAGTAAATAAATAAATATTTAAAATATTTCCCAGTTTTAATTACAAATACTACAAACATCCATTGACCCACATAAACAAAGGCTCTTTAGGATCTTCAGTAGTTTTTATTTATTTTTATTTATTTTTTTTTTAA
>NW_027912207.1:0-232 GCF_054177405.1 Leptonychotes weddellii
AGCTACACGCAGAAGAATGAAACTGGACTATCCTCTTCACCATACACAAAAATAAATTCAAAATGGATGAGAGACCTAAATGTGAGAGAGGAATCCATCAAAATCCTAGAGGAGAACATAGGCAGTAACCTCTTTGACATTGGCCGCAGCACCTTCTTGCTAGACACATCTCCAGAGACAAGGGAAACAAAGGCAAAAAGGAACTATTGGGAATTCATCAAGATAAAAAGCT
>NW_027912208.1:0-232 GCF_054177405.1 Leptonychotes weddellii
CTCTTTGTTTTGTTGACTATTTCCTTTGCTGTGCAGAAGCTTTTTACCTTGATACTTTTATTAGTATCTCTGTCATACAGGAGAAACACTAACTGCTTCTTTCTCTCCACTAATTGAAGTCCACTGCATGTTTTTTAAAAGTGACAATATTAACATGCTTACTTCTAAAGTTCTTTCTTCACACAGGTGATAATATAAGGATTCTTCTCTCTATATATTAATTTTAATCTCA
>NW_027912209.1:0-232 GCF_054177405.1 Leptonychotes weddellii
ATACATATGGTATATATACACACACACACACACATATATATATATATATACACACACACACATATATTAGATATCATCACAATGACTATTGTTTTTTTCAAGAAAAGAAAGATGTATATGAGGAATTGTTCTACTCCTGACAGCTCAGGAACCAAAAAGTAATTGTCAGTTGAAAACTGGTGTGTTGTGACATTCAGGATACCTGGGAATGACAAAGCTGTTTTTCCTAGGA
>NW_027912210.1:0-232 GCF_054177405.1 Leptonychotes weddellii
GACCACAGGGGATTTCTGGTAGACCTGGAAGTAGGGTGCTTCTCTTTGTCCACGTCCCGTTGGCCAGGACTGGTCACGTGGCCCCCGTCAGCCACCGGTGAGCCTGGGAATCCACTTCTGGCAAGACCTCCAGGCCGCAGCAGGAAGGGCGGCTTTTCTATAGACCGGCCATGGCAAAGACCAGCGACTTCTTGATCCTTTGACTTGGTGTCAGTGCCCCTCACAGCAGACC
>NW_027912211.1:0-232 GCF_054177405.1 Leptonychotes weddellii
GACCACAGGGGATTTCTGGTAGACCTGGAAGTGGGGTGCTTCTCTTTGTCCACGTCCCGTTGGCCAGGACTGGTCACGTGGCCCCCGTCAGCCACCGGTGAGCCTGGGAATCCACTTCTGGCAAGACCTCCAGGCCGCAGCAGGAAGGGCGGCTTTTCTATAGACCGGCCATGGCAAAGACCAGCGACTTCTTGATCCTCTGACTTGGTGTCAGTGCCCCTCACAGCAGATC
>NW_027912212.1:0-232 GCF_054177405.1 Leptonychotes weddellii
GTTTGATCATATATTATCTTTCTAGACTGATATTTTTTTTTTTTTAGATTTTTGTTTGTTTGTTTATAAAGGGACATTTCTATCTACCTGACAACTTCCTTAAATCCATAACTTGCGGTTAAAGTTAGCCTAGGGCTCCTCAACCCTGGTTTTATTACATTTGTGGCCAGTTAAATCTTTGTAATATCTTGTGCACTGTGGGATGTTTATTGACATCCTGGGTCTCTACCCA
>NW_027912213.1:0-232 GCF_054177405.1 Leptonychotes weddellii
AGGAAATTCATAACTAAAGTATGATTTCTGCAGTATTTTCTACTTATGCCTTATCTGAACATAAACCTATATGAGAATTTTGGTAAAAGTATGGAACTGGAGGGTATTATGTTGAGTGAAATAAGTCAAACAGAGAAAGACATGTATCATATGATCTCACTGATATGAGGAATTCTTAATCACAGGAAACAAACTGAGTTTTGTTGGAGTGGGGGGTGGGGTGGGAGGGATG
>NW_027912214.1:0-1430 GCF_054177405.1 Leptonychotes weddellii
ATGATGACAGCTTTGTAATAGAGCTGGAAGTCCAGAATTGTGATGCCGCCAGCTTTGCTTTTCTTTTTCATCAGTCCTCTGGCTATGCGGGGTCTTTTCTGGTTCCATACAAATTTTAGGATTATTTGTTCCATTTCTTTGAAAAAAGTTGATTGTATTTCATTAGAGATTGCATTAAATGTGTAGATTGCTCTAGGTAGCATTGACATCTTCACAATATTTGTTCTTCCACTCCATGAGCATGGAATCTTTTTTCCATTTCTTTGTGTCTTCCTCAATTTCTTTCATGAGTATTTTTTGTTTTCTGAGAACAGATTCTTTGCCTCTTTGGTTAGATTTATTCCTAGGTATCTTATGGTTTTGGGTGCAGATGTAAATGGGATCGACTCCTTAATTCTCTTTCTTCTGTCTTGTTGTTGGTGTATAGAAATGCCACTGATTTCTGTGCATGATTTTTATATCCTGCCACTTTACTGAATTCCTGTATGAGTTCTAGCAGTTTTGGGGTGGAGTCTTTTGGGTTTTCCACATAAAGTATCATATCATCTGCAAAGAGTGAGAGTTTGACTTCTTTGCTGATTTGGATGCCTTTTATTTCTTTTTGTTGTCTCATTGCTGTAGGTAGGACTTCTAGTACCATGTTGAATAGCAGTGGTGATAGTGGACATCCCTGCCGTGTTCCTGACCTTAGGGGGAAAGCTCTCAGTTTTTTCCCGTTGAGAATGATATTCACTGTGGGTTTTTCATAGGTGGCCTTTATGACATTGAAGTATGTACCATCTATCCCTATACTCTGAAGAGTTTTGATCAAGAAAGGATGCTGTATTTTGTCAAATGTTTTTTCTGCATCTATTGAAAGGATCATATGGTTCTTGTTCTTTCCTTTATTAATGTATTGTATCACATTGATTGATTTGCGGATGTTGAACCAACTTTGCAGCCCAGGGATAAATCCCACTTAGTCGTGGTGAATAATCCTTTTAATGTACTGTTGGATCCTATTGGCTAGTATTGTGGTGAGAATTTTTGCATCTATGTTCATCAGGGATATTGGTCTGTAACTCTCCTTTTTGATGGGGTCTTTGTCTGGTTTGGGGATCAAGGTAATAGTGGCCTCATAAAACGAGTTTGGAAGTTTTCCTTCCATTTCTGTTTTTTGGAACAGTTTCAGAAGAATAGGTATTAATTCTTCTTTAAATGTTTGGTGAGACTTCCCCTGGGAAGCCGTCTGGCCCTCGGCTCTTGTTTGTTGGGAGATCTTTTTTTTTTATTTTATTTATTTATTTGACAGAGAGAGAGGGAGAGAGACAGCAAGAGAGGGAACACAAGCAGGGGGAGTGGGAGAGGGAGAAGCAGGCTCCCTGTAGAGCTGGGATCCTGATGCGAGGCTCGATCCCAGGACCCTGGGATCATGACCTGAGCCAAAGGCA
>NW_027912215.1:0-232 GCF_054177405.1 Leptonychotes weddellii
ATACAATATCACTCCCCACGTGACTTCCATTATCTCAAGACAATTTAAATCCCACCTTTCCTCAGACAAAAGGCTGTGATTACAAAACCAGGATCTTTTTTTTTATTTTTTATTTTTATTTTTTTTTATTCTTATGTTAATCCCCATACATTACATCATTAGTTTTAGATGAAGTGTTCCATGATTCATTGTTTGTGCAGAACACCCAGTGCTCCATGCAGAATGTGCCCTC
>NW_027912216.1:0-232 GCF_054177405.1 Leptonychotes weddellii
GTATGATAATAGATCTTTCTTTTTTTTTTTTTTCTAATTTGGTATCCAGTAGCAACACACACTGAGGTGTTTACAGGTGAAATGACACAGGATCTAGGATTTGCTTTAGACATTCCAGCAGCGAGGGAGGGAAGGACACAGAGAAGACAGAAGAGGAGGAAGAAAAGAAAGTCAGCAGGGATAGATGCTCAGTCACTACGGAAGCTGGGGGAGGGCCCAGGCTTCATTACCA
>NW_027912217.1:0-232 GCF_054177405.1 Leptonychotes weddellii
TAAGTATGTCCCCCCAAAACAACTTCAAGGTAGCTATTTTTAAGTTTGTATTTTTCTTTCCAAAACATATCTATGCTTTATTTTTCATAGTTGTGATCAAACAATATGACATTTTAAATTACATTATGTAAATTTTTCCACACTATTCAATATCTTAAGTATGATTTTAATAACTATATAAAAGCTCATTCCTTAAATACGCTCTCATGTCTATTCCTCCTTTGGTGTAATA
>NW_027912218.1:0-232 GCF_054177405.1 Leptonychotes weddellii
GGGCAGTTTCGGGTGTCTGTTTCACGTGGGCACTTCGACCTGTGTCTGAGCGCCGGCAGAGGGGTCGTGCCGGATACGGAAATTCGGGAATTGTTAGCAGATGCTGCTATCTCAAGTCAACACAGAGTGAGACTAGATGGAGAAAGGAATGGACAGGGGCGAACCCTGAGCCAACCCGGCATTGAGTAGTTGCAGACAAGAAACCAACAAAATCGTGTGAGGAATGCTAACA
>NW_027912219.1:0-232 GCF_054177405.1 Leptonychotes weddellii
CTAACACAGAAGGCATAGGGAAATCTACAAACAAGGCAAAGAAGAAACATAAGGCTGTATCATATAAGCCCAGATTCAAACAAGAATGAAGACAGTTAATAACAATTAGTTCTAAAAAATGGGCAGAAGACTTGAACAGACACTTCTCCAAAGAAGACATACAAATGGCTAACAGACACATGGAAAAATGTTCATCATCATTAGCCATCAGGGAAATTCAAATGGGAAATTC
>NW_027912220.1:0-232 GCF_054177405.1 Leptonychotes weddellii
AGATCTTTACGCTCTTAATCACCATTGGTGCCGTAGCCTCCCAAGTTAATTTTTATGTTGACTTTAAGGTTACCAATTTAATGTTATTAATTTCCTTCTTTATAATTTTAACTCTTTTTTTAAAAAAGATTTTATTTATTTATTGGAGAGAGAGAATGAGAGAGAGCATGAGAGGGGGAGGGTCAGAGGGAGAAGCAGATCCCCTGCCGAGCAGGGAGCCCGATGTGGGACT
>NW_027912221.1:0-232 GCF_054177405.1 Leptonychotes weddellii
GAGTGCTCCCTTATTTAGTGAGAAATACTCCCAGCTTTTGGCTTCAGTGTTTCTCTGAGTGGTGCCCACTTGCTTTGACAAGATAATTAGGCCTGTCTCCTGGAAATAATGTGAGGAGCAAATGATACCCTTCGTGAAGAGCTCCCGATGAGGGGGCCTGGTCCAGGTGGGAGAGCCAGTCCAGCAGAAACACATCTGCCAGCTACGGACAGGAGAGGAGATGCTGAGCAGA
>NW_027912222.1:0-232 GCF_054177405.1 Leptonychotes weddellii
GGAGGGGGGCATGGACGCTGTGCCCCGGAGTTTGGGGGAAGCCGGCCTGAGGTCAGCACGTGGCAGCCACGTGGTCCCTTGTCGGTGACCGTGGTGGGGAGGTTCGGGCGCCCGGGGTCTCAGGAGTCTGGCCCGTCCACACCCGGTCCAGGGCGGTCTGCTGTCTGGTTTGCTGACTGTATTTGCCGAAGCCACCGTTTCCCCACGACAGACACCAACAACCAGGGGCACC
>NW_027912223.1:0-232 GCF_054177405.1 Leptonychotes weddellii
AATCTGAATTTTTAAAAAAGGAAAAAAAAAAAGAAACACATGATGCTTCCTAGTAGTTTTTCTTAAAATAGGCACTCTCTCACTTCCACCCATGTTCCCCTGGTAAAGCCATCATATAGCCAAGCTAAAGTCAATGTGGCAGAGAAGTACTCTTTTCCCTTATTGAAGCATGGCAAGGGTAGGGAGGGAACAGAGAATTTTGAACAAATAAAACAACTTACCGCAATGTTCA
>NW_027912224.1:0-232 GCF_054177405.1 Leptonychotes weddellii
ACAGGCAAGGGAGGAGGGATATGCTCACCAGAGTGCGTGGTCCTGCTGAGCCAACCCTCCTGATCCACGAGGGACCGTCCCAGTGGATGCCTGTACTTCCGCCCCGGGCCACCTTGCCCCCCCACCGGGGCACTGCGGGCAGGCTCTCACCAGGGGCACACACCAACCCTGCCCAGGGCCTGCTCTACCCCACAAGGACCAGATCCTGAGCAGAGGGCTGGAGGAGGAGACA
>NW_027912225.1:0-1430 GCF_054177405.1 Leptonychotes weddellii
GGTGTAGGGTTAGGTTGTGTATTTGAGACCTTTCTTGTTTCTTGAGAAAGGCTTGTATTGCTATATACTTTCCTCTTAGGACTGCCTTGGCTGTATCCTAAAGATTTTGAACAGTTGTGTTTTCATTTTCAATTGTCTCCATGAATTTTTTAAATTCTTCTTTAATTTCCTGGTTGACCCATTCATTCTTTAGTAGGATGCTCTTTAGCCTCCATGTATTTGAGTTCTTTTGATTTTCCTCTTGTGAGTGAGTTCTAGTTTCAAAGCATAGTGGTCTAAAAATATGCAGGGAATGATCCCAATCTTTTGATACCAGTTGAGATCTGATTTGTGACCTAGGATGTGATCTATTCTGGTGAATGTTCCATGGGCACTAGAGGAGAACGTGTGTTCTGTTGCTTTGGGAAGGAATGTTCTGAATATATCTGTGAAGTCCATTTGGTCCAGTGTGTCATTTAAAGTCTTTATTTCCTTGTTGCTCTTTTGCTTAGATGATCTGTCCATTTCAGTGAGGGGGGTGTTAAAGTGCCCTACTATTATTGTATGGTAGTTGATGTGTTTCTTTGCTTTGTTATTAATTGCCTTATATAATTGGCTACTCCCATGTTAGAGGCATAGATATTTATAATTGTTAGATCTTCTTGTTTGATAGACACCTTAAGTATGATTTAGCATCCTTCCTCATCTCTTATTATAGTCTTTGGTTTAAAAACTAATTTGTCTGATATAAGGATTGCCACCCCAGCTTTCTTTGGTGTCCATTAGCATGGTAAATATTTTTCCAGCCCCTCACTTTCAATCTGTGGGTGTCTTTGGGTCTAAATTAGTCTCATGCAGACAGCATATCGATGGGTCTTGTTTTTTTATCCAATCTGATACCCTGTGTCTTTTGATTGGGGCATTTAGCCCATTTACATTCAGGGTAACTATTGAAAGATAGGAATTTAGTGCCATTATATTGCCTGTAAGGTGATTGTTACTGTATATTGTCTGTGTTCGTTTCAGGTCTATGTTACTTTTAGGCTCTCTCTTTGCTTAGAGGACCCCTTTCAATATGTCTTTTAGGGCTGGTTTTGTGTTTGCAAATTCCTTTAGTTTTTGTTTTCCTGGAAGCTTTTTATCTCTCCTTTTATTTTCAGTGACAGCCTAGCTGGATATGGTATTCTTGGCTGCATATTTTTCTCATTTAGTGCTCTGAATATATCATGTCAGTCCTTTCTTGCCTGCCAGGTCTCTGTGGATAGGTCTGTTTCCAATCTAATGTTTCTACCATTGTAGGTTACATATCTCTTGTCCCGAGCTGCTTTCAGGATTTTCTCTTTGTCTCTGAGACTTGTAAGTTTTACTATTAGATGTCGGGTGTTGACCTATTTTTATTCATGTTGAGGGGGGGTTTCTCTACCCCCCTCTCTCTTTCTTCTTCTGGGATC
>NW_027912226.1:0-232 GCF_054177405.1 Leptonychotes weddellii
GACCGCCGAGAGGTGCGAAACGCTGCGGAGGCGCCAACTCCATCTCTTTCACCTTTTTTTTTTTTAAGATTTTATTTATTCATTTGAGACACAGAGATACAGAGAGAGAGAGAGAGCATGAGCAGAGAGAGAGGCAGAGGGAGAGGGAGAAGCAGGATCCCCGCTGAGCCAGGAGCCTGATGTGGGGCTCGATCCCAGGTCCCTGGGATCATGACCTGAGCCGAAGGCAGAC
>NW_027912227.1:0-232 GCF_054177405.1 Leptonychotes weddellii
AGATCTTTACGCTCTTAATCACCATTGGTGCCGTAGCCTCCCAAGTTAATTTTTATGTTGACTTTAAGGTTACCAATTTAATGTTATTAATTTCCTTCTTTATAATTTTAACTCTTTTTTTAAAAAAGATTTTATTTATTTATTGGAGAGAGAGAATGAGAGAGAGCATGAGAGGGGGAGGGTCAGAGGGAGAAGCAGACTCCCCGCCGAGCAGGGAGCCCGATGCGGGACT
>NW_027912228.1:0-232 GCF_054177405.1 Leptonychotes weddellii
ACAGGCAAGGGAGGAGGGATATGCTCACCAGACTGCGTGGTCCTGCTGAGCCAACCCTCCTGATCCACGAGGGACCGTCCCAGTGGATGCCTGTACTTCCGCCCCGGGCCACCTTGCCCCCCCACCGGGGCACTGCGGGCAGGCTCTCACCAGGGGCACACACCAACCCTGCCCAGGGCCTGCTCTACCCCACAAGGACAAGATCCTGAGCAGAGGGCTGGAGGAGGAGACA
>NW_027912229.1:0-232 GCF_054177405.1 Leptonychotes weddellii
AAACAAATGCTAGGAAAAGTCATTATATATAATACACACACACACAAATAAACTTCAGAAAAAAATTATATACACAAACATCTGTACATAGAGTACGATGAGTATGTATGTGTTCATACACATGTAAAGTGAATATAGGTTTGTTTATCAAACCCTGGAAAACTACTTCAAAGGAGTAGTTTCAGGGAAAATGGCAGGACGTAAGTAGCATCTGACATAGCTGACAGTTTGG
>NW_027912230.1:0-232 GCF_054177405.1 Leptonychotes weddellii
AATGGAGGCTTGCTTCTTTCTGTTTTGAAAGTCGAGAAATGAATCATCATCTTCCTTATATTTAATATTTATTATTTACTCTCTGCCAAACTGTACACTAATTGCACTCTGTGCATTATCTTCTTTAACCTGGACTTTACCCCCGACCTGATGAGACAGGCATTAAGCAGGAGTAGAGGCCTCAAAACGCCAAGCTGTGCTGGTTTCCATGTTACGTGAATTTCTCGGGGAG
>NW_027912231.1:0-232 GCF_054177405.1 Leptonychotes weddellii
AATGGAGGCTTGCTTCTTTCTGTTTTGAAAGTTGAGAAATGAATCATCATCTTCCTTATATTTAATATTTATTATTTACTCTCTGCCAAACTGTACACTAATTGCACTCTGTGCATTATCTTCTTTAACCTGGACTTTACCCCCGACCTGATGAGACAGGCATTAAGCAGGAGTAGAGGCCTCAAAACGCCAAGCTGTGTTGGTTTCCATGTTACGTGAATTTCTCGGGGAG
>NW_027912232.1:0-232 GCF_054177405.1 Leptonychotes weddellii
AATGGAGGCTTGCTTCTTTCTGTTTTGAAAGTTGAGAAATGAATCATCATCTTCCTTATATTTAATATTTATTATTTACTCTCTGCCAAACTGTACACTAATTGCACTCTGTGCATTATCTTCTTTAACCTGGACTTTACCCCCGACCTGATGAGACAGGCATTAAGCAGGAGTAGAGGCCTCAAAACGCCAAGCTGTGCTGGTTTCCATGTTACGTGAATTTCTCGGGGAG
>NW_027912233.1:0-232 GCF_054177405.1 Leptonychotes weddellii
AATGGAGGCTTGCTTCTTTCTGTTTTGAAAGTCGAGAAATGAATCATCATCTTCCTTATATTTAATATTTATTATTTACTCTCTGCCAAACTGTACACTAATTGCACTCTGTGCATTATCTTCTTTAACCTGGACTTTACCCCCGACCTGATGAGACAGGCATTAAGCAGGAGTAGAGGCCTCAAAACGCCAAGCTGTGTTGGTTTCCATGTTACGTGAATTTCTCGGGGAG
>NW_027912234.1:0-232 GCF_054177405.1 Leptonychotes weddellii
AGCATGGGGCTGAGAAAGGCTCTGGAACCTTCCCTCTACACCTGCCCTGCCATCAACATCCTGACACAGCAGCTGCATTTAGGACAGAGTCAGGACTGGGGGCCCAAGAAGGGGTCTCAGGCTGCAGGGATGGGACCCCTCGGTCCCCTGTCTCCCCCACCCCCACACGTGTCGGCTCTCCTCTCAGCAGGGGCAGCACGAGGATGGGCCTGGGCAGCACCCCCTCCTTGGG
>NW_027912235.1:0-232 GCF_054177405.1 Leptonychotes weddellii
CCATCATATGTCTCCCCTCCCTATAATGCCAGGTGCATGAGGGCGGGGGTCTTGTCTGTTTTGTTCATCACTGTGTCTGCCGTACCTGACATGGCCCTTGGACCACCCCCACGTTGCCAGCCCCCAACATGCATGTGCTTGGTACTACTTGGGGTGTGATTTAACTAGAGGGGACCAACTGATATTGCAGGCACAGGGCCTTTGTAAAATGGGGACTGCAGTAGCATTTGGC
>NW_027912236.1:0-1430 GCF_054177405.1 Leptonychotes weddellii
GATGAGAGAGTTGTTGCTCTTCTTTTCTTCGATCTCCTGTTGAGTTTGTAGGTGTTCAGAATGGTTCGATCCCTATCCAGCTGAATTCCTGAGAGGAGACGAAATCCAGGTCTCCTACTCCTCCACCATCTTGCTCCGCCCCCTGCCATCTGTACCAATATTAAGCTAAACATGAGTTCACACTGATGTCTCCAACTGTGATCCACTAGCATGGAATTTATTCTAGTTTCCTCTCTTGCTTATCTGTAACTTCCTTCTCCAACAGTAAGAAACCTGGCACTTGCTATCCACCTTTCTTTTACTTTTTTATTCAACCTCAATACAGATGTAAAGCCTTTCATAATTACTAACTTGTACTTCCATGAAAAAAATTGCCAACTAGAGTACAGTGTTTATGTACAACTCTTTTCTGTCTTTAGCTTTATAGTTTCTTTATTTTTGTCTTTAAAGTTTAGCTTTATAGCCAAAACACTATTTTTCAAAGTTACATAGGTCAGCTCTTCTTCCCCTTATCTTCTTCAGTGCTGATATGTCATACATTTGTAACAAAGTTTAATCCATTTGCCCTTCAATGTCCTGGTTGGTACTTTCTTTATCTTGGTTTGCATACTTTAAAGTTCACTCTTTCTGATGTACAATTCTATGGGATTTGGCAAATACATGGAGCTATGTATGCACCACCCAGTTCAACTCCTTTTTGCACTCAGTAAGGTTAAGTTCAGGTCCTGACCTCCACCCAAAAGTTCTGCCATCAGAGAACATCTCCTTATTTCCTATCCACACATCAAATGTTTTACTGTGACCCCTCATTGTTCTCCAAAGAACACTGGATTCTTCCTTTTTCTCCAAATACTCCAACTGCAGAGCTTTTGAGTGGTTGTGCTACCAAAGGCCTGAAACTTTGGAGAAGCCTGCATAATACAGAATATTATGTCCATGTCTAAAATATTTCCTTGAGTATAATATTTTTAAAAAGGACTAATCTTAACATTTAATATTATGTGTATTTGTTCCATCTTTATTTTTTCTATTTTCCTATTTATCAATATATTTATCAGATTAGGATCAATAATAGATCCCAAATTGCTTCCACAATTACAATCTAGGTTTTATCATTTATAGCCAATTTAAATCTTAATGTTTGCAAATTCAAAAGAATTTCATTTCACAGAAAATACACCATTAGTAGCACATCTTATTATCATCTATATAAACCACATAAGTAATTTCAGTAGTAATGTCTTGACCAATCTTTTATTTTATTTTAATTTTATTATGTTATGTTAGTCACCATACAATACATCATTAGTTTTTGATGTGGTGATCCACGATCCATTGTTTTCGTATAACACCCAGTGCTCCATGCAGTTTGTGCCCTCCTTAATACCCATCACCGGGCTAACCAATCCCCCCTCCCTCCTCCCCTCTAA
>NW_027912237.1:0-232 GCF_054177405.1 Leptonychotes weddellii
ATAGGGTCTTGCAGGGACAGGTGTGGGGGAGGGACCCGAGGGAGGGAGGGAACAAGGGGAGATGGAGAAACACAGAACAGACTGACCTGGCTCAGCTTCATCCAGGGCTTGCTGGGGAAATCTTCCCACAGTCAGAGTGGAAAGAGGGTGAGACCAGGGATCTGTCATTTCCCCCCCTTGGCGGGAACCCCTGCCAGGAGAACAAGGGAGGGTGGGGGACCCCGGGCTGCTC
>NW_027912238.1:0-232 GCF_054177405.1 Leptonychotes weddellii
GGTCTCCTCTGTGGTTCATGGTTTGCAGGATGCGTCTTCTCTGAGCCCCGAGCCCCCCTGGGGGTCTATTTCCACTTACTGTCCTGCCTCCTCCCACGTGGTCAGAACGCTGCTCGTGGCCCCCCGAGGCCTACGGTTCTCCTTGGGGTCATTCCTCACCAAAGGCTTCGCTTACCAAGTCACAGCCAGGATCGTGTTATGTCACAATAAGCCATAAAAGCCCAGCTACAAC
>NW_027912239.1:0-232 GCF_054177405.1 Leptonychotes weddellii
CCGAGCAGGGAGCCCGATGCGGGACTCGATCCTGGGACTCCAGGATCATGACCTGAGCCGAAGGCAGTCGCTTAACCAACTGAGCCACCCAGGCACCCCTGATTTCATGTATTTTTTAAAGCAGAAAAGAATATTGAGAAGAACTTTAACCTAGACTAATTTTATATGTCAATAGCTCAGATCACATTTGGAATTATTTCTTTTAGGGCGTGTTTTCCTTCTTCTGTGTACG
>NW_027912240.1:0-232 GCF_054177405.1 Leptonychotes weddellii
GATCGAGCCCCGCATCGGGCTCCCTGCTCCGCGGGGGGTCTGCTTCTCCCTCCCCCTCTGTCCTCCCCCTGCGTGTACTCTCTCTCTCTCACTCTCTCTCTCAAATAAATAAATAAAATCTTAAAAAAAAAAAAAGATCCTGGCTCTACAACTTACTACCCTGGGCACGTCATTCACCCTCTCCGTACCTCAGTTTCCCGCATCTGTAAATGGGAACTATGACAATGTCTGC
>NW_027912241.1:0-232 GCF_054177405.1 Leptonychotes weddellii
TGAAAGATATTTTATCTTGGGTCACTCAACATGTCGGAAAGAGAATAGGTGTGGAAGTTGGAGAGACCTGAATCGAAATCCTGGCTCTTGCCTCTTACTGGCTGTATGTCCTTTGGCAAATTATTGTACCTTCCGGAGCCTAGCTTCCCCATATGTCAATGGAAAATAATTCTACCAGCCTGACAGGGGGGTTGTGATCATTTGACATGATGCATATAAACTACCTGGCAAA
>NW_027912242.1:0-232 GCF_054177405.1 Leptonychotes weddellii
GTTTGATCATATATTATCTTTCTAGACTGATATTTTTTTTTTTTTAGATTTTTGTTTGTTTGTTTATAAAGGGACATTTCTATCTACCTGACAACTTCCTTAAATCCATAACTTGCGGTTAAAGTTAGCCTAGGGCTCCTCAACCCTGGTTTTATTACATTTGTGGCCAGTTAAATCTTTGTAATATCTTGTGCACTGTAGGATGTTTATTGACATCCTGGGTCTCTACCCA
>NW_027912243.1:0-232 GCF_054177405.1 Leptonychotes weddellii
AATCACTGCAAGTTCACAGAAAAAAAAGTCCAGTAAAACTACATCTCATTTGGGACGCCTGGGTGGCTCAGTCAGTTAAGTGTCTGACTCTTGATCTTAGCACAGGTCTTGATCTCAGGGTTGTGAGTTCAAGCCCCACACTGAGCTCCACGCTGGGCATGGAGCTTACTTAAAATAAGAAAAAAATTTTTTTAATTAAAATTAAAAAACAAAACTACATCTCATTCATAAC
>NW_027912244.1:0-232 GCF_054177405.1 Leptonychotes weddellii
ATGTCAAATCAGTGGGAAAGTAAACATAAAAGACAGCAAACATAAATGATTAGTGTAGACCCAAAGCAAGAGAAAATTTTATATTTTGTAGACTTGATTATCAAGGTTTTCACATATGAATATCATGAGCACACATTTAATAGCACTTCTGAATTATGCTTCAGGAACTCACATTATTCCACTCTAATAACTTTTAACAGATTTTTTTCCAGGGAATGCATTTTTAAAACAG
>NW_027912245.1:0-232 GCF_054177405.1 Leptonychotes weddellii
ATACATATGGTATATATACACACACACACACACATATATATATATATATACACACACACACATATATTAGATATCATCACAATGACTATTGTTTTTTTCAAGAAAAGAAAGATGTATATGAGGAATTGTTCTACTCCTGACAGCTCAGGAACCAAAAAGTAATTGTCAGTTGAAAACTGGTGTGTTGTGACATTCAGGACACCTGGGAATGACAAAGCTGTTTTTCCTAGGA
>NW_027912246.1:0-232 GCF_054177405.1 Leptonychotes weddellii
CCCTCTAATTTCTGCAGCCCCGCTCCTTTGAAAAGAGGCTTTAGAGTTAATGTCACACGATCAGATTTGTCATTCATCCCCGGCAGACAATTCAGGCTGCCTGGCTTCTCCCTGCTCTGCCTGCTGCTAAGCGTTCATCTGATGTTTACTTAAGGAACACTGGCTATTTAAAATGTATTAGTCCAAACACAAATAACCAGGCTGGGGGCTCACGCATGCCGGCCCTCAGCTC
>NW_027912247.1:0-1430 GCF_054177405.1 Leptonychotes weddellii
GCCAACTGTTAACCAAAATAAAGAGTCATATTGATAACAATACATTAATTGTAGGAGACCTCAATACTCCACTCTCAGCAATGGACAGATCATCTAAGCAGAAAATCAACAAGGAAACAAGAGCTTTGAATGATACATTGGACCAGATGGACCTCATAGATATTTACAGAACATTCCACCCTAAAACAACAGAATACTCATTCTTCTTGAGCGCACATGGAACTTTCTCCAGAATAGACCATATACTGGGTCACAAATCAGGTCTCAACCGATACCAAAAGACTGAGATTATTCCCTGCATATTCTCAGACCACAATGCTCTAAAACTGGAACTCACAAGAAAAAAATTTGGCAGAAATTCAAACACTTGGAAGCTAAAGATCACTCTTCTCAAGAATGTTTGGGTCAACCAAGAAATCAAAGAAGAACTTAAACAATTCATGGAAACCAATGAGAATGAAAACACATCAGTCCAAAACCTATGGGATACTGCAAAGGCGGTCCTAAGGGGGAAATACACAGCCAGCCAAGCCTCACTCAAAAAAATAGAAAAATCCCGAATTCACCATCTAACTCTACACCTTAAAGAATTAGAGAAAAAGCAACAAACGATGCCTAAGCTACGCATTAGAAGAGAAATAATTAAGATTAGAGCATAGATCAATGAATTAGAAATCAGAAACACAGTAGATCAGATCACTGAAACTAGAAGCTGGTTCTTTGAAAGAATTAATAAGATCGATAAACCAGACTTATCCAAAAGGGAAAGGACCCAAATTAATAAAATTATGAATGAAAGGGGAGAGATCACGACTAACACCAAGGAAATAGAAACAATTATTAGAAATTATTATCAACAACTATATGCCAATAAACTGAGCAACCTGGATGATATGGATGCCTTCCTGGAAACCTATAAACTGCTAAGACTGAAACAGGAAGAAATTGACAACCTGAATAGGCCAATAACCAGTAACGAGATTGAAGCAGTGATCAAAAACCTCCCAAAAAACAACAGTCCAGGGCCTGATGGATTCCCTGGGGAGTTCTAGCAAACATTCAAAGAAGAAATAATACCTATTCTCCTGAAGCTGTTTCAAAAAATAGAACAGAAGGAAAGCTTCCAGACTCATTCTATGAGGCCAGCATTACCTTAATCCCCTAACCAGGCAAAGACCCCATCAGAAAGGAGAATTTCAGACCAATATCCCTGATGAATATGGATTCCAAAATTATCAACAAAATCCTAGCTAATAGGATCCAACAATACATTAAAAGGATCATCCACCACGACCAGTGGGATTTATCCCCAGATGCAAGGGTGGTTCAACATTCACAAATCAATGTGATAGAACATATTAATAATGGAGAAAGAAGAATCATATGGTCCTCTCAATTGATGCAGAAAAAGCATTTGACAAAATACAGCA
>NW_027912248.1:0-232 GCF_054177405.1 Leptonychotes weddellii
ATTTAAACTGTTCCTAATGGCAGAAACTTTTTCAGTGCTAAAGTAAGATACTTGACATGATGAGAAACCTTGGAGTATATCATGTTGAGTATAAACAGAACACTGTGGTAGCTGCTGCTTCATTTAGACAAACAAAGGCTTGGACTTTTTATTGATAGGAGAAATGGTTGAATGAAATGGCAAAGTAGGAAGAAAAACTTTCCTTGAAATTATATTTAAATAATAGCAAAAA
>NW_027912249.1:0-232 GCF_054177405.1 Leptonychotes weddellii
GAGTCCCGCATCGGGCTCCCTGCTCGGCAGGGAGTCTGCTTCTCCCTCTGACCCTCCCCCCGTCTCATGTGCTCTCTCTCATTCTCTCTCTCTCAAATAAATAAATAAAATCTTTAAAAAAAAAAAAAGAAACCCCTTCTTCCCCATGATAGTCTCCATATACTTTACTGATTTGCCCACCCAGTGATTTCGGGGATCCCCTCTTCATCTTTTCCCTGGAGAAGTATCACCA
>NW_027912250.1:0-232 GCF_054177405.1 Leptonychotes weddellii
CCGAGCAGGGAGCCTGATGCGGGAATCGATCCAGGGACTCCAGGATCATGACCTGAGCCGAAGGCAGTCGCTTAACCAACTGAGCCACCCAGGCCCCCTAAATAAATAAAATCTTTAAAAAAAAAAAAAAAGACTTCTTAAAATTTAACTCCAACGATAATAAACAAGCCACCTTAAAAAGTATATATGTTTTCTATGTTATATTTCTCCAAAAATTAAACTAAAAAAGACC
>NW_027912251.1:0-232 GCF_054177405.1 Leptonychotes weddellii
GCATTTGACAAAGTACAACATCCATTCATGATTAAAAAAAAAAAAAAACCCTCAAGAGAGTAGGGTTAGAGGGAACATGCCTCAACATAATAAAGACCATATATGAAAAAGCTGATATCATCCTCAATGGGGAAAAACTGAAAGCTTTTCCTTTGTGGTCAGGAGCAAGACAGGGATGTCTACTCTTACCATTGTTATTATAGCATAGTCCTGGAAGTCCTAGCCACAGCAA
>NW_027912252.1:0-232 GCF_054177405.1 Leptonychotes weddellii
CCACCGCAGTGGTGACGATGCCTGCAGAGAAGTGAGGGGCGGGGGGTTCCCCTCCCCTGCATTTCCCCAGCAGTGCCCCCAGATTCCTCCCTGAGCTCCCGTTTGCTGGGTCCCCCTGATTTGAGGGTGCATTTGATTGCGTTTCCCAAACACGCGTGTATCTGAAGCCAAGTGGCCAAGTCCTGGGTCTGTCGCTGGTCGGAGGACACGGGCCACACTGAAGTGGCTCACC
>NW_027912253.1:0-232 GCF_054177405.1 Leptonychotes weddellii
AGGGGGGTAGGGGGATGGGTTAGCCTGGTGATGGGCATTAAAGAGGGCATATACTGAATGGAGCACTGGGTGTTATACGCAAACAATGAATCGTGGAACACTACATCAAAAACTAATGATGTGATGTATGGTGATTAACATAACAATAAAAATAAATAAAAGTTGAAGGCTAAGTGGGGTATAGGGTGTGTGTATACTTGGAGGCATGTAAAATAATCCAGGTGTTGGGAGA
>NW_027912254.1:0-232 GCF_054177405.1 Leptonychotes weddellii
CTTATATATCCCAGTTTTGATATGTAGGGTTTGTTTTTTTTTTAAGATTTTATTTATTTGAGAAAGAGAGTGAGAGAGAGAGAGCATGAGGGGGGGAGGGTGAGAGGGAGAAGCAGACTCTCCGCTGAACAGGGAGCCCGATGTGGGACTCGATCCTGGGACTCCAGGATCATGACCTGAGCCGAAGGTAGTCGGTCAACCAACTGAGCCACCCAGGCGCCCGATATGTAGC
>NW_027912255.1:0-232 GCF_054177405.1 Leptonychotes weddellii
GCATGGGAGGCTTGGACATGTAGACTTTATCCTGGGCCTCAATGTATCTAGTAGGTTGACCAGAGTCCTGGTTTGGCTGGACCGAGGAGGTTCCAGAGATACTGGACTTTTAGTTTTTTAAAAGTGAGACAATCCTAGGAAAACCAGGAAGAGTTGGTCACCTTATGATCTAAGTAAACATTGGGATTTTTTTTTTTTTAGCCTCTAAAATCCAGAATTCTTTTTTTTTTTA
>NW_027912256.1:0-232 GCF_054177405.1 Leptonychotes weddellii
ATGATGTAATGTATGGGGATTAACATAAGAATAAAAAAAAAAGTGTTCTTGATGGGCTTAATTTATCATATTATCCACAGTTTGAGTAACAACTCATATATCAAAAATAGTATCTTCCCTCACAATTCTAAAATATCAGCTCCTTTTCGACTGTATTTTCCAACTCTGTTTAATTTTTTTCCCACAGTACTTACCAATTTAATATTATATCATACATATGTTTATTGGCTTA
>NW_027912257.1:0-232 GCF_054177405.1 Leptonychotes weddellii
CCCTCGAGCTCCCAGCCTGGGATCTGGAATCTCGCCATGGGCTTCAAGCACTGCTCTCCCCTCAGCCTCACCTCCTGCTGTGGAGGCAACGTCACTCCCCATCTTGCCCCAGCTGCCCCGCCTGGCTCTGTCCCATTCACTCACCCTGACACGCGTCCAAGGAAGATGACTTAGTTTTCTCCTCCGTGGCTAGGAGCGCGTGACGATGCTCAGAGTGTCTCGGGTGGGTTAG
>NW_027912258.1:0-232 GCF_054177405.1 Leptonychotes weddellii
CCCTCGAGCTCCCAGCCTGGGATCTGGAATCTTGCCATGGGCTTCAAGCACTGCTCTCCCCTCAGCCTCACCTCCTGCTGTGGAGGCAACGTCACTCCCCATCTTGCCCCAGCTGCCCCGCCTGGCTCTGTCCCATTCACTCACCCTGACACGCGTCCAAGGAAGATGACTTAGTTTTCTCCTCCGTGGCTAGGAGCGCATGACGATGCTCAGAGTGTCTCGGGTGGGTTAG
>NW_027912259.1:0-232 GCF_054177405.1 Leptonychotes weddellii
CAACTGATGCCAAGGGCAAATGAGCAGAGGGCGAGTCCAAGTGGAAAGACACTGTGGTCTTAACCAAACGTGGTTAAAAATATCTTGTTTGTTCAAAACTGAGTGTTGTTGGAGTGGGGGGTGGGGTGGGAGGGATGGGGTGACTGGGTGATAGACACTGGGGAGGGTACGTGCTCTGGTAAGCGCTGTGAATTGTGCAAGACTGTTGAATCTCAGATCTGTATCTCTGAAA
>NW_027912260.1:0-232 GCF_054177405.1 Leptonychotes weddellii
CACACACACTATCTTTTAAAACTGTAGTCTAGGGCACCTGGGTGGCTCAGATGGTTAAGCGTCTGCCTTCGGCTCAGGTCATGATCCCAGGGTCCTGGGATCGAGTCCCGCATCGGGCTCCCTGCTCCTTGGGAGCCTGCTTCTCCCTCTGCCTCTCTCTCGCTGTCTCTCATGAATAAATAAACAAAATCTTAAAAAAAAACAACAACAAAAAAAACTGTAGTCTATAGTC
>NW_027912261.1:0-232 GCF_054177405.1 Leptonychotes weddellii
CACACACACTATCTTTTAAAACTGTAGTCTAGTGCACCTGGGTGGCTCAGATGGTTAAGCGTCTGCCTTCGGCTCAGGTCATGATCCCAGGGTCCTGGGATCGAGTCCCGCATCGGGCTCCCTGCTCCTTGGGAGCCTGCTTCTCCCTCTGCCTCTCTCTCGCTGTCTCTCATGAATAAATAAACAAAATCTTAAAAAACAACAACAACAACAAAAAAAACTGTAGTCTATA
>NW_027912262.1:0-232 GCF_054177405.1 Leptonychotes weddellii
AAGAGGAAAGACAGAGAAATAGAGTGGTAGGACACACACACACAGATTGAGAGAGAGCCAGAGATGGCAGGAAGCAGAGACAAGACCTCGGATTGGAACGGGAGGTGGGAGGGTCAGGGGATGTTTGGAAAAGGGGGCTGGAAAGTGGGTGGTACATGCTGGTGAGCGGTTGTCCAGGTGCGACAGTTAATTTATGTGTGAACTTGGCTGGGCCAAGGCACGTAAAGGCTGG
>NW_027912263.1:0-232 GCF_054177405.1 Leptonychotes weddellii
CAATGTCCACAATAGCCAAACTGTGGAAAGAGCCAAGATGTCCATCAACAGATGACTGGATAAAGAAGATGTGGTATATATATACAATGGAATATTATGCAGCCATCAAAAGGAATGAGATCTTGCCATTTGCAACGACGTGGATGGAACTGGAGGGTATTATGTTGAGTGAAATAAGTCAAACAGAGAAAGACATGTATCATATGATCTCATTGATATGAGGAATTCTTAA
>NW_027912264.1:0-232 GCF_054177405.1 Leptonychotes weddellii
ATCCATTAGAATGGCCAAAATTCATCACACTGGTAACTATTTTAATAAAATTTTAGCTGCTTGTAATATGTATTCATTATCTCTATTAAAATATTATATTTTCATTTAAAATCATACATTAACTTCATCTATAAGAAAACACATTGTCTATCCAAAATCAAAAAGTTACTTCAGACCTAATTAACACATTCATAATATAGAGAAGAGGAGTTTTGCCTAATTATATTTAATA
>NW_027912265.1:0-232 GCF_054177405.1 Leptonychotes weddellii
AGCCTGGTGGTGGGTATTGAGGAGGGCACATTCTGCATGGAGCACTGGGTGTCATGCACAAACAATGAATCATGGAACACTACATCTAAAACTAATGATGTACTGTATGGGGATTAACATAAGAATAAAAAAAAATGATTGAACACTTCTGGGGGCACCTGGGTGGCCCAGTTGGTTAAGCGTCTGACTCTGGATTTTGGCTCAGGTCCTGATCTCAGGGTGTAGGATCGAG
>NW_027912266.1:0-232 GCF_054177405.1 Leptonychotes weddellii
CCGCCTCTAGCCCCGCCTCCACTCCCATCCACCTCCAGTCCCGCGCCGCCCCGCGCCCCACCTCCCGGCCCTGCCGGGGTCCTTTCCGCGCTCTCCGCACTTCGGAGCGGCGGGGGCGCACGGGGACTGACCCGGACGGCGCGATGGAGTCGAGTGGAGGCCGCGCGGAGGGCTCGGGCCGCGGCCCGCGGGTGCTGGTGGTGGGCAGCGGCATCGCGGGGCTGGGCGCCGC
>NW_027912267.1:0-232 GCF_054177405.1 Leptonychotes weddellii
CTCCACTAGCCAAGAGAGCATATTCTCAAAAGTCTCCGCTAATGGAGGTTTCAGTGTAGTTCCAAACCATGGTTCGAATCAGTAATAATTAACAGTAATAATCAGTCATGACAGGAATTAACAGTAACAAATTAACAGCTTTTCCTCATCACATATGTAGAATGATGAAGCAATAATTAATACAATTTTGGGGACTTTGATTATTAACCAGAAATGAAGTCATTTGGATATA
>NW_027912268.1:0-1430 GCF_054177405.1 Leptonychotes weddellii
TATATATATATATATACACCACATCATCTTTTTTATTTATTTATTTAAAAAAATTTTTTTTTAAAGATTTTATTTACTTATTTGACAGAGAGAGACACACACAGCGAGAGAGGGAACACAAGCAGGGGGAGCGGCAGGCAGAGGGAGAAGCAGACTCTCTGCAGAGCAGGGAACCTGATGCGGGACTCGATCCGAGGACTCTGGGATCATGACCTGAGCCGAAGGCAGATGCTTAACAACTGAGCCACCCAGGCGCCCCTACCACATCTTTATCCATTCATTTGTTGATGGACATTTTGGCTCTTTCCATAGTTTGGCTATTATGGACGTTGCTGCTATAAACAGTCGGGGTGCATGTACCCTTTTGGATCCCTACATATGTATTTGTGGGGTAAATACCCAGTAGTGCAATTGCTGGATTGGATGGTAGCTCTATTTTCAACTTTTTGAGGAAGCTCCATACTGTTTTCCAGAGTGGCTGCACCAGCTTGCATTCCCACCAGCAGTGTAGGAGGGTTCCCCTTTCTCCGCATCCCCGCCACCATCTGTTGTTTCCTGACTTGTTAATTTTAGCCATTCTGACTGGTGTGAGGTGGTATCTCATTGGGATTTTGATTTGGATTTCCCTGATGCCGAGTGATGTTGAGCACTTTTTCATGTGTCTGTTGGCCATTTGGATGTCTTCTTTGGAGAAATGTCTGTTCATGTCTTCTGCCCATTTCTTGATTGGATCCTTTGTTCTTTGGGTGTTGAGTTTAATAAGTTGTTTTTTGAATGATACATATTCTTACTTGTTATGCATCTTCATTGTGTATTGCTTTTAACATTAAACAGTTTCTCTGTCACATTTAATGCCTCTTGGCTTCAATTCCTTAGTATCAAGATCGCTCTTCCTGGTTTCTTATTTCTGTTTGCTTGATATGCCTTTGTCTATCCTTTTATTTTTTTTATTTTTATTTTTTTTTTAAAGATTTTATTTATTTATTCATAAGAGACAGAGAGAGAGAGAGGCAGGCTCCCCGCTGAGCAGGGAGCCCGATGCGGGACTCGATCCCAGGACCCTGGGATCATGACCTGAGCTGAAGGCAGACGCTTAACCATCTGAGCCACCCAGGCACCCTATCCTTTTATTTTTTAGTCTTTCTGATTTGCTTTGTTTTAGGTTATCAGTTATCTCTTGTATAGAGCAATTAGATCATTTTTTTATATGAGCCATATTAAAAATCATTTTTTTTAATGATGAATATGATCTCAGTTGTCAAATTATTTTATGTTATAAAAACTGTACATTATGTTATGTTTTTCTTTGTTTCTTTATGATGTGCTTTCATTTAAGGAAATTTTTGGATATTTTGGATTTGTTTTTGTTATTGGTACAGCAGCTACTTGTGTATTTTGTTTATTTCCTTGTTTTTTCTACTATTCTTTGT
>NW_027912269.1:0-232 GCF_054177405.1 Leptonychotes weddellii
CTTTGCCCACTCCACCAATGTTGTATGTGTGGTTCTTTGTGGCATGGAGAATGCAGATTTATCCTGCAGTTCCAGAGTCAGGCGCTTGCCTTATCTACATGTTCCAGTTTCCAGAATAAATATTAGAAGACAAGTCTGCAGAGATTTTCTGTGTGTACATGAGTTAATTCCTCCAGCCAGGGGCTGATCCAGACACGGACTTGAACAGGGTGCCAATTCCTCGAACACTGCA
>NW_027912270.1:0-232 GCF_054177405.1 Leptonychotes weddellii
CCTCAGGTGATGAGTCCCCAGTGAGCCCCGGGGAGGGACTCTTGACTCACAGCGGTGTCTCTCAGAGGTACCCAGCCCCGTGGTAAATCCCTGCCTGGACCCATCCCCACTGTCCTTTCTGGGTGCTCCCCAGCTCGGCGGGGCACTCCCCTCCGCTTCCCGGCCCACCTTGCTCACAACCACAGGCGATATTGACCCCAAAGTCACGGGGCCTCTGCTCACCTCCAGATGA
>NW_027912271.1:0-232 GCF_054177405.1 Leptonychotes weddellii
CCTGTCAGGGCTCAAGCTTCTGGCCCCCCAGGCTTTGCCATGCGCTGGATCATTAATAACATTGATCACATAGCAGAAAGCATTATTCTGTGAGGAATTCTTAATTGCAGGAAACAAACAGGGTTGCTGGAGTGGGGGGTGGGGTGGGAGGGATGGGGTGACTGGGTGATAGACACTGGGGAGAGTATGTGCTCTGGTAAGCGCTGTGAATTGTGCAAGACTGTTGAATCTC
>NW_027912272.1:0-232 GCF_054177405.1 Leptonychotes weddellii
CGAGAGAGGGAACACAAGCAGGGGGAGTGGGAGAGGGAGAAGCAGGCTCCCCGTAGAGCAGGGAGCCCGATGCGGGACTCGATCCCAGGACCCTGGGATCATGACCTGAGCTGAAGGCAGTCGCTTAACCAACTGAGCCACCCAGGCGCCCAAATTTTTCTTTTCTAGATTAAACATCTACGTACATGATAAAAAGCTTCAATGGCTATAAAAGTGTAAATGGTAAAAGATA
>NW_027912273.1:0-232 GCF_054177405.1 Leptonychotes weddellii
AATGAGCTGAATCGTATGCCTTAGTCCGAGCCTTCACCCTTGGTGAAGGCAAACGAGTCAACATCTACACTGACTCTTGGTACGTCTTCGCTACTGTACATATAAATGGAGCCATCTACAAGGAAATGGGCCTCCTAACCGCCACAGGAAAAACTATCAAGAACAAGGTGGAGATACTGAGACTCCTCAAAGCCGTCTGGCTTCCAAAGGAAGTAGCAATCCTGCACTGTAA
>NW_027912274.1:0-232 GCF_054177405.1 Leptonychotes weddellii
AATGTTCCATGAGCATTGGTACTTGTAGTAAGTCAGTGCCTTACAGAAATTTGTGTAGAGCAAATTAAAACTACATTTACATGGGTTGTGGCTTCCCAGAAAGTGAATAATCTAATTTTCCCCCTTATAAGAGAGATTAAAAATAACATATGTTCGGGCGCCTGGGTGGCTCAGTTGGTTGGGCGACTGCCTTCGGCTCAGGTCATGATCCTGGAGTCCCGGGATCGAGTCC
>NW_027912275.1:0-232 GCF_054177405.1 Leptonychotes weddellii
TACGGCTCTGGCTGTGGCTACGGATACGGCTCTGGCTGTGGCTACGGATACGGCTCTGGCTGTGGCTACGGATACGGCTCCCGCTCTCTCTGTGGCTCTGGATGCGGCTCTGGCTTTGGCTGCTACTAATTGAGGTCGCCTTGGGAGACTCTCACCCTCCGCACCTGCACGTGGGATTCACCAGTTCTGAGCCCCACACATTCTGAACTTTGCTGAAGACTTGCATGCTGGA
>NW_027912276.1:0-232 GCF_054177405.1 Leptonychotes weddellii
GTTAAGAGTACATTTCTTGGTTTGCCTCTCTTCCCCTCCCCCCCCACCATGTTCATTTGTTCTGTTTCTTAAATTCCACTTATCAGTGAAATCATATGGTATTTGCCTTTCTCTGACTTATTTTGCTTAGCATTATACTCTCTATCTCCATCCATGTCATTGCAAATGGCAAGAGTTCATTTTTTTTATGGTTGAGATATTCCATTGTATATATATCTATATAATATATATA
>NW_027912277.1:0-232 GCF_054177405.1 Leptonychotes weddellii
AGGGAAGTTCTCTGTGCCTCCTGGATTTTGATGCCTGTTTCCTTCCCCAAATTAGGGAAGTTCTCTGCTATAATTTCCTCCAATATACCTTCTGCCCCTCTCTCTCTTTCTTCTTCTTCTGGGATCCCCATTATTCTAATATTGTTTTGGTCATATGGTACCACTTATCTCTTGAATTCTGCCCTCGTGCTCCAGTAGTTGTTTATCTCTCTTTTTCTCAGCTTCTTTATTC
>NW_027912278.1:0-232 GCF_054177405.1 Leptonychotes weddellii
AGGCACAATTTAACCCATAACAGGCTGCTAACAAACACAGGGTTTCTTCTGGGGGCAACAAAAATGTTCTAAATTTGCTTATAGTGATGGTTGCAAAACTTCTTGACTACTCTAAAAACCACTGAACAGTATGTTTTCAGTAGGTGTGCTCTATGGTATGTGCATTATATCTGAATAAAATTGGTTTAAAAAAATGAAAGAGAAATCAAGACATTCCCACATTTAAAGAGGA
>NW_027912279.1:0-1430 GCF_054177405.1 Leptonychotes weddellii
CACTAAACCCTTTCAAAGTCAGTAGACCACTAGCTCCTGGAGAAAGGAAGGTTTAAGAAACTAATCACTTGGGCGCCTGGGTGGCTCAGTCGTCAAGCATCTGCCTTCAGCTCAGGTCATGATCCCAGGGTCCTGGGATCGAGTCCCACATCGGGCTCCCTGCTCAGCGGAGAGCCTGCTTCTCCCTCTCCCACTCCCGCTGCTTGTGTTCCTGCTCTCGCTATCTGTGTCTCTGTCAAATAAATAAATAAAATCTTTAAAAAAAAAAAACTAATCACTTGCTTCCACCAAGTACCCCTGCTGAAGGATAGTGCATAAAACTGCTTTCATTCAATCTCAGATTTTTTATATCAATTTTTATACCAGAACAGCCTACAAAATCATGAGGATCTCCTGACATAATGTACTACTAAAGCATACGCAAATCATCTCACAAAAATCCATTTTTCAGTATACCATTAACAGAAATAGTGTGGGTAAAAAAAGGAAATACTGGACGGGTAACCAGGAAAGAAACGGAGTCAGTAATCAAAAAACTCCCAACGAACAAAAGTCCAGGACCAGGTGGCTTCATAGGTAAATTCTACCAAGCATTTAAAGAAGAGTTAATACCTAGTCTTCTCAAACCGCTCAAAAAAACAGAAAAGGAAGGAAAACTTCCAAATTCATTCTATGAAGCCAGCATTATTCTGATCCCAAAACCGGATAAAGACACCCACTAAAAATGAGAATTATAGGCCAATATCTGTGATGAACACAGATGCAAAAATCCTCAATAAAATATCAGCAAACTGAATTCAACAATATATTAAAAAAAATCATTCACCACAATCAAGTGGGATTTATTCCTGGGATGCAAGTGTGGTTCAATATTAGCAAGTCAATTTGATGCATCACATTATTAAGAGAAAGGATAGAAACCATATGATCATTTCAACAGATGTAGAAAAAGCATTTGACAAAGCACAACATTCATCCATGATAAAAACCCTCAACAAGCTTTGAGCAGTGGCAGTACCGTAGCCAATGTGGTTTATCCGAGGTGCGTTTACTGCTAATTGAAAAACCCTCAACAAAGTAGGTTTAGAGGGAACATACCTCAACATAATAAAGGCCACATATGAAAAACCCACAGTGAACATCATACTCAATGGGGAAACACTGAAAGCTTTCCCCCTAACATTAGGAATAAGACAAGGATGTCCACTCTTACCACTTTTATTCAACACAGTACTAGAAGTCCTAGCCACGGCAATCAGACAACAAAAAGAAAAGGCGTCCAAATTGGTTAAGGAAAACGTAAAACTTTCACTATTTGTAGATGATATACTATATACAGAAAACCCCAAAGATTCCACCAAAAAACTGCTAGAACTGATAAACAAATTGAGTCAAGCTGCAGGATACAAAATCAACGTACAGGGTGCCTG
>NW_027912280.1:0-232 GCF_054177405.1 Leptonychotes weddellii
GTCCTGCAGCAGAAGAAAAAAATTTGCCAGAAAATACCCACAAAATGTACACTCACCTCAAAACATAACACAAAAATAATACATTCAGGGCCCAGTAAGGAGATCTTAAAGAGTTTACGTTTTAAAAAGAAGTCTAAGCACTAATGAAACGACTTCCTACGATATCCTAAAATACGGATTCTTCTTTTTTTTTTTTTTTAAAGATTTTATTTATTTGAGAGAGAGAGAATCA
>NW_027912281.1:0-232 GCF_054177405.1 Leptonychotes weddellii
GCCTTTTTTCAATACACATATACACTCAATTCTTTTTTTTTTTTAATGTTTTATTTATTTATTCATGAGAGTCAGAGAGAGAGACGCAGAGGCAGAGGGAGAAGCAGGCTCCCCGCGGAGCAGGGAGCCGGGTGCGGGGCTCCATCCCAGGACCCTGGGATCATGACCTGAGCCGAAGGCAGACGCTTAACCATCTGAGCCACCCAGGTGCCCCACTCAATTCTTTTTTTAA
>NW_027912282.1:0-232 GCF_054177405.1 Leptonychotes weddellii
CAAAGGTCCAGTGTATCTTTTACATTCTTAACTCTCTTTCTAAGAAATTGCCTCTTTTTGAAGGTATGGGAAGAAAACTATTAGAGACCATACTTTTGTTGAGAAGTGGCATCTGTGAAGTGAAGGCACTATTTGGCTTTAAAACAATTCTTTCTTAGGAATTTTGTATCCTGTTGATATTGGAGGTATTTCTCATCTTGGAATAAAAAGTGGAGATTTCTGCACTAACTAG
>NW_027912283.1:0-232 GCF_054177405.1 Leptonychotes weddellii
ACAACAGGGTGTCAGGGAGTGACAGTGTTATTGATGGCTCTGGGGTCCTGGAAAAACCTCCACCCTTGTCCATGGGGTTTCTTTATAGGAAGGAGGGGTGAATTACAAGGGTTGGTACAAGGAATATATTCCTCTATAGTTGGTTTAATTGCTGCAGTAGCTTCAGGGTTTAAAGGATATTGTTTGCTATTAGGAGGGGATTTGCTTGGATAAACCTGAATCTCTATTGAGG
>NW_027912284.1:0-232 GCF_054177405.1 Leptonychotes weddellii
AAACCCTTAGGGACTGTTAAAAGGATAGTTGCAATTTACATACATTCTTCTTCTTTTTTTTTTAAATTTTATTTTATTACGTTAGTCACCGTACAGTAGTACATCATTAGTTTTTGATGTAGTGTTCCATGATTCATTGTTTGCGTATAACACCCAGTGCTCCATGCAGTGCGTGCCCTCTTTAATACCCATCACCAGGATAACCCATCCCCCCACCCCCCTCCCCTCTAGA
>NW_027912285.1:0-232 GCF_054177405.1 Leptonychotes weddellii
AATGCTAAACTCCAAAAACAAGAATACCAATTCCTGGAAGGTGAGGAATGGCAGCAACTGTCCCTTCAGAAGACAGTTTGGCCATTTTCTCCAAACCTAAATAAGTCTCATGTTAAGATCCAACAACTGCACTTCTAGTATTTAGACTACTGCTTTGAAAAACTATTTCCAAACAAAACCTCACATGCAGTTATGCGCAGTAGCTCTATTCATAATGGTTACAAACTTAAAG
>NW_027912286.1:0-232 GCF_054177405.1 Leptonychotes weddellii
ATCCATATGTTTCCTGAGTTCAGTGAGTATCTGTATGATGATTACTTTGATTTTTTTTATCAGGTAGATGACTGGTCCCTTTATCATTAAGTTATATTTTTTTGAGTTTTTTTTCTTGTTATTTCATTTGGAACGTATTTCTCTATTTTCCTCATTTTTTTTGACTCTGTTTGTTTCTATGTATTAGATGAAACATTTATCTCTCTCAGTCTTGAAGGAGTGGCTTTCTATA
>NW_027912287.1:0-232 GCF_054177405.1 Leptonychotes weddellii
GCTCCGGCCCGGGCCCTGCTCCTGGCCAGCGACAATAACGACACATTGTGTTCTAGCACTTCCCTCGTTTCAGCCTATTCCCATGCAGCACATGATCTCGCTTGATTCTCAAGACGACCCTAAGCGATCATCCACCTCCATTTGACAGATGCAAACAACACTGAGGCCTGCAACAGGTCAGGGAAGAACCCCCTCAGCCAGGCCAACCCCTTTGGACCACTGCTGCTGCCCC
>NW_027912288.1:0-232 GCF_054177405.1 Leptonychotes weddellii
TGACAATGGTCTTCAGTGCCCCCTCAGTTTCTCTTTTGTGACTTTGGGCCCCTCTCCTCCGCGCCGCCATTGCCAGACTTTTGAGTGCCCTCTGATAGGCCAAAGGCAGAATCTGAGGAGTCATGGATGGTTTTCCTTGCCATATGATGTGCATTTCCAGAGGCTCCAAGGGGGAGGAATTAATTGCACACCTGGAAGGTAGAGTTCATGCCTTGTTCCGCTTTGCATCCCA
>NW_027912289.1:0-232 GCF_054177405.1 Leptonychotes weddellii
GAACAATGAATCATGGAACACTTCATCTAGAAATAATGATGTAATGTATGGGGATTAACATAAGAATAAAAAAAAAAATTAAAAAAAAAAAAAGAGTCTAGGGCATTTTTTTGTTTGTCTCTTTTTTTGGTTTATTCATTTGTTCTACTTCTTAAATTCCACATATGAGTAGAAATCATATGGTATTTGCCTTTCTCTGACTGACTTACGTCACCTAGCATTATATCCTCTA
>NW_027912290.1:0-1430 GCF_054177405.1 Leptonychotes weddellii
GCCCCTTAAAAATAAAATCTTAAAGGGGCGCCTGGGTGGCTCAGTTGGTTAAGCGACTGCCTTTGGCTCAGGTCATGATCCTGGAGTCCCTGGATGGAGTCCCTGGATCGAGTCCCGCATCGGGCTCCCTGCTCGGCAGGGAGTCTGCTTCTCCCTCTGACCCTCCCCCCTCTCATGTGCTCTCTCTCAAATAAAATCTAAAAAATAAAATAAAATCTTAAAAAGTTAAAAATAGACTACCTTACAATCCAGCAATTACACTACTAGACATTTACCCAAAGAATACAAAAATACTAATTCAAAGGGATACATGCACCCCAATGCTTACAGCATTATCAACAATAGCCAAATTGTGTAAAAAGCTCAAACGTCCACTGAATGATGAATGGATAAACAAGATGTGATATATATGCACAATGGGATATTACTCAGCCATAAAAAAAGAATGAAATCTTGCCACTTGGCAATGACAGGGATGGAGGGAGAGCGTATTACACTAAGTGAAATAAGACAGAGAAAGACATACCATGATTTCACTTGCATGTGGAATTTAGAAACAAATGAGCAAAGGGGAAAATGGGGGCGGGGGGGCAAACCAAGAAACAGACTCCTAACTGTAGAAAACAAACTGATGGTTACCAGAGGGGAGGTGGGTGGGGGATGGGTGAAATAGGTGATGGAGATTAAGGAGTACACTTGTGATGAGCGCAGGGTGATGTATGAAGTGTTGAATCGCTATACTGTACACCTGAAACTAATATTACACTGTATGTTAACTGGAATTTAAATAAAAACTTAAAAAACAAAAAAGACCAAAGATAGCAGTTTTAGCAAGGCATAGCACTGAGGGAGAAGGAGGCACTTTAGAAGAAGGGATTGACACTTGAAGGCCTAATAGAGAAAGAAGCCACTGAAGATGAAGACTCTACTAAAATAATGATACAACTATTGGAAAGGGGTGGAAGAGATAATTATTTAAAAACAGGGGCACCTGGGTGGCTCAGTCAGTTAAACGGCTGCCTTCGGCTCGGGTCCTGATTCCAGGGTCCTGGGATCAAGCCCCACATCCGGCTCCAGCCTGCTTCTCCCTCTCCCTCTGCCTGCCTCTCTGCCTACTTGTGCTCTCTATCTGTCAAATAAATAAATAAAATATTTTAAAAAAATAAAAAAAATAGGGGCGCCTGGGTGGCTCAGTTGGTTAAGCGACTGCCTTCGGCTCAGGTCATGATCCTGGAGTCCCTGGATGGAGTCCCGCATCGGGCTCCCTGCTCGGCAGGGAGTCTGCTTCTCCCTCTGACCCTCCCCCCTCTCATGTACTCGCTCTCTCTCATTCTCTCTCTCTCAAATAAATAAATAAAATCTTTAAAAAAATAAAAAATAAATAAATAAATAAATAAATAAATAAAAACAGTTCACTGTAGCAACAAAAG
>NW_027912291.1:0-232 GCF_054177405.1 Leptonychotes weddellii
GGTCATGTGCCCATCCCTGAACCAATCACCATGGCCAGGAAGGTAGTGTATTATGCCTGGCTGTCCTGGGTCATGTGTCCATGCCTGAACCAATCACCATAGTCAGGTATGTAGTGTATTCTGATTGGCTGTCCTGGGTCATGTGTCCATGCCTGAAACAATCACCTTGGCCAGTAGGTAGCATATTCTGATTGGCTATCCTGGGTCATGTGCCCATCCCTGAACCAATCAC
>NW_027912292.1:0-232 GCF_054177405.1 Leptonychotes weddellii
AGAAACACAATGACTAAGTAACACAAAGAGAAAGCCGGTGAGGACAGCTGAGACGCATGTGTTTGTGAACGTGTGTGAGTCCAGCAGAGGGACCTCTGGTAACAGGCGTCAGTCCCCTGAGTGCGGATGGGACTCTCCCCTCCAGCTGCTCAGCCAGAATCCCAGCTGCAGGACGATGCAGACTTCGGGCTCCACCCCCCAGACGCATTTCTCAGTGCCCAATGACTGCTGC
>NW_027912293.1:0-232 GCF_054177405.1 Leptonychotes weddellii
AGAAACACAATGACTAAGTAACACAAAGAGAAGGCCGGTGAGGACAGCTGAGACGCATGTGTTTGTGAACGTGTGTGAGTCCAGCAGAGGGACCTCTGGTAACAGGCGTCAGTCCCCTGAGTGCGGATGGGACTCTCCCCTCCAGCTGCTCAGCCAGAATCCCAGCTGCAGGACGATGCAGACTTCGGGCTCCACCCCCTCAGACGCATTTCTCAGTGCCCAATGACTGCTG
>NW_027912294.1:0-232 GCF_054177405.1 Leptonychotes weddellii
TTATCTTCATAATTCTGCCTACCACAGGTTATCGAGTGGCATTGTTGGCAAGAACATGGAACTCATCCATTATCTGGCAACCACCTTGGAGATCAGTAGGGCAGACGAGTCTGACTATGGCGATTAGGAAACAGGGCCATGCAATGAGCCCGCAGGCTGGGTCACAAGGGAAGAGACAGTTTGGTAAAGTGGTCAAACCCCTGGAATTCACAGGGTATGTGGACTTCTTGAA
>NW_027912295.1:0-232 GCF_054177405.1 Leptonychotes weddellii
AACAGAGTTATGTTCCCCATCCACCTGACCCCCGAAATAGCATGGTGGGAGAGACCTCTAAAAAAGAAAGTATCTTTGTGTAAGTATATAATACATGAGTGCCCTAGTGATCTTCTCTGATGTGTCTAAGGAGCTGTCTGATTTCATTATCACACCCTACTTAGATGTTGAGCTGGAATCAGATGTTGAGCTTCTCATAGAGTTCTTTGGTTTCACAGTCTAGCACTTCATT
>NW_027912296.1:0-232 GCF_054177405.1 Leptonychotes weddellii
AAAGGGTTAATTGTAAATCAGCTTAAATAAGAGTATCTCGAAGTCTCTGTGTGGTTTTGAGTATGTAAACTTACTGATATTGGCGATATTCTCCATGGGAAATTGGTAAAGCCCATTGGTGAACTGTGAAAGACATGGGCTACAGTTTGGATGACAGGACAATAGAGAGAAATAGCTAGAACCCGTTTTTTTTTTTTTTTTAATTGCATTTTTATGTTTATTCTTAGTTGAT
>NW_027912297.1:0-232 GCF_054177405.1 Leptonychotes weddellii
TAGTAGGAAGAGAAAAATGAAGGGGGAAAAATTGGAGGGGGAACCATGAAAGACTCTGGGCTCTAAGAAACAAAATGAGAGTTCTAGAGGGGAGGGGGTGGGGGGATGGGTTAGCCTGGTGATGGGTATTAAAGAGGGCACGTAATGAATGGAGCACTGGGTGTTATACACAATGAATCATGGAACACTACATCAAAAACTAATGATGCAATGTATGGTGATTAACATAATA
>NW_027912298.1:0-232 GCF_054177405.1 Leptonychotes weddellii
AATAAATAGGGTAACTAACCAGTGGCTAACAGAGATTAAGGTGCGTTTTTCTACGCCTAAAACCCGTTATTTAACGGTTGCTGAAAAAAACCTTGCTTATTCAGTATTTGGCGACTCTCTTGATGTCAGTAATATTCGTATTAAAACGGCATGGTGGGTATTACAAAACTATGCTGTCAGTCCTAATGGTAATATCTACTTTCATCCAAACAATTGGATAGAGGACTTTACC
>NW_027912299.1:0-232 GCF_054177405.1 Leptonychotes weddellii
CTGGGAAGGACAGCCACAGGTCCCTTCAGAACCGCGACGTGCAATTTGCGGAGGAAGCTGCTGGTGGAAGGTCTTCCCTCTGCAGATATGGGATTCATTCATCTGAGAAATGTGTGCCAGATGCCCTGGGGGGCGCGGGGGCAGGACGTGAGTGGTCAGACACCAGCGCTCCAGAGGTGGGGCTGTGGCGTGCGAGCTATGTAGGTCCCCAGTCCTGGCCACGGTCATAGAA
>NW_027912300.1:0-232 GCF_054177405.1 Leptonychotes weddellii
CTGGGAAGGACAGCCACAGGTCCCTTCAGAACTGCGACGTGCAATTTGCGGAGGAAGCTGCTGGTGGAAGGTCTTCCCTCTGCAGATATGGGATTCATTCATCTGAGAAATGTGTGCCAGATGCCCTGGGGGGCGCGGGGGCAGGACGTGAGTGGTCAGACACCAGCGCTCCAGAGGTGGGGCTGTGGCGTGCGAGCTACGTAGGTCCCCAGTCCTGGCCACGGTCATAGAA
>NW_027912301.1:0-1222 GCF_054177405.1 Leptonychotes weddellii
AAGCAGGGAGCCCAATGCGAGACTCAATCCCAGGACCCCGGGATCATGACCTGAGCCAAAAGCAGATGCTTAACTGACTGAACCACACAGGGCCCCAAGCTTGTGAAAATTTTTAAAAAGTACTGGTAAGACCAGTTTCCTGATTTGACAACTAAAACACAGGGAGGGCCAGAGATGAGTTCCATATTACAAAGCGTCAGTGACATCATTCCAAACTGTGATAAATTCCATAAATATAAAGCACAGGCTTCTAATTCTTAGTCCAGTGGTATACCATTTTCACTTCCCGTGAAGTGAATGTCATTCCCATGACATATTTTATTATATTACATATACTTTTATATAAATCTATAAATTTTAATAAGAATTTATATTTTAGGGGGCGCCTGGGTGGCTCAGATGGTTAAGTGTCTGCCTTCGGCTCAGGTCATGATCCCAGGGTCTTGGGATCGAGTCCCGCATCGGGCTCCCTGCTCCTTGGGAGCCTGCCTCTCCCTCTGCTTCTCTCTCTCTCTCTGTCTCTCATGAATAAATAAATAAAATCTTTAAAAAAAAAAAAAAGAATTTATATTTTATAGATGTAGTAAATTCTTTGGAGTTTCATAAAGATTAGGAATCTAGAGTGTAGTAGATTTTAGATTATTTTTATTTATTTTTTATTTTTATTTTTATTTTTTTAAAGATTTTATTTATTTGACAGAGAGAAACACAGCGAAAGAGGGAACACAAGCAGGGGGAGTGGGAGAGGGAGACGCAGGCTTCCCGCCGAGCAGAGAGCCTGATGCGGGGCTCGATCCCAGGACCCTGGGATCATGACCTGAGCCGAAGGCAGACGCCTAACGACTGAGCCACCCAGGCGCCCCGATTATTTTTATTACTATTTCTTTTTTTTTTTTTCCAATGATAGTTTTATTTTTAATTTCTTGAGAAACCTCCATACAATTTTCCATAGTGGCCACACCAATTTACACTCCCATCAACAGTGCCCAAAGGTTCCCCTTTCCCCAGATCCTTACCAACATTTGTTACCTCTTGTCTTTTTGTTTATTTATTTTTTTTATTTCTTTTTTTTTATTCTTATGTTAATCCCCATACATTACATCATTAGTTTTAGATGTAGTGTTCCATGATTCATTGTTTGTGCATAACACCCAGTGCTCCATGCAGAATGTGCCCTCCTCAATATCCACCACCAGGCTAACCCATCCTCCCACCCCCCTCC
>NW_027912301.1:1322-2000 GCF_054177405.1 Leptonychotes weddellii
CACAGTGCTTACCAGAGCACATACCCTCCCCAGTGTCTATCACCCAGTCACCCCATCCCTCCCACTCCACCCCCCACTCCAGCAACCCTCAGTTTGTTTCCTACAATTAAGAATTCCTCATATCAGTGAGATCATATGATACATGTCTTAGAAAGTGTTCTTCTTTTGTAATTTTTTGTTTCTTCACTTATTTTCCCCCCTCAAAGGATATTTATATAGATTCTGTTCTACTCTTGAATGAGATGGTTTCTTACTGGAACAGCTATTTTCAGGAGCATTATTGAAAAGTGTGTGGGGAAGGGACCTGTGACATCAGGTTTGGTGTGTGGTAGGTTTTTTTGAACTTTTATCTTTTCCCACAACAACTAAGATGATTTCAGGGCTGCTAACAGTGCAGAATATTTCCCCTTCATTTGGGCTCAGTGACAGTGTCTTACAAATATGGTTTATCTGTGCGATTCATCATTTCCTACATCTCAGCTCACTGCTACGTCTTTCTTAATAACTTGGCCCAATGACTCCTGCTGCCAGGGCACACACATGTTCTTGTTGTACTATTGTCTTGGATTACTGTGGGCAATTGTGCTTTGCCATATTTTTCCGAGACCTACAATGTGGTCATCCTCTCTCAGCATCTTCCCATAATCCTATTTGACCTTCCTCCTATAGTATGATCTA
>NW_027912302.1:0-5687 GCF_054177405.1 Leptonychotes weddellii
TTCTTTTTTCAAGGTTACCTCATATGAAGAAATAATCAAATGTGCTGACCAAAGACTCGAGATATCCCACTCCCAGATTGCATAGTAAGTTGAAAAAGCTTAGTTTTTAATTTTGTAAACATTTACTCATATTTTATTTTGCTCTCTGGCTTGCCAAGTTTCTGTTCTTAGACTCCTAGGAAGAGGAAAATAGTGCAGTTTTTATAAATTAAGACTTTTTTTTTCAATAAAAGAGTCTGTTTAATGTCTGACTACTTGAATAAGTGGATTTTCATCTTCCTTTCTCAGAGCTCCCTTTGATTTCAGCGAGGAGGGAGGTGATGGAATTAGTGAGAGATATCCAAAAATTTCAGAAGATATTCCATGGTATTCAAGTAAAATAACCTTGCAATGCTTAGACTTTATCCACAAAATGTTTTTGAATGCACACCAAATGAATCATACATGTACGTTTATCAAGAACCAACTAAGCTCTCATTAGAATGAGATTCAGCTTGAAAATACTCCAAAATTTTTAAATTCTGCAAATTTTTTCACTCATTATCCTCATTTCCCATATGCTCTTTCCTCATCCTTCCTGCAGTTTCATTTATACTGTGCTGACTAGCACTAGAGCTTAAGCAAAAGGTCTAATCTTACATAGAAAGACACCCCAAATATGAACTTTCTATAGGGTAACTCACCACAAGATCATTGAAAGACAGTGTGGGTATTTGTACCTTGGGAAGTTTGTTTTTGTTTTTCACTATTATTTCTAAGCAAAATGAATGTTAAAACAATTTTCTGGTTTTTCAGACTGACATTGACAAGTTTTAAATTTGGAGGAAGGAGATGTTATTATACACTCAAGAGAAGTAAAATAAGACTCCTCCTTAACTTATTACCAAGAAAACTCAGCCAATGTTCAATCATCATGGGCTCATAAAATATAAAAATAATGAATAACCTAATATTTCTAAAACAATATCAAACAATCACTCAGGCCATATTGCTTTGCCCCAGTTATTTTTAAAATTCAAATTGTTTTATTAAACTTGTATTTCAGAAAACTGGCTTATCCAGTTTGTGTTCAAGAAGAGACTTGACATCTGAGTTCTATAAATTGTACTAAAATGGTTATCAACTTTGGCTGCTTATTAGAATTCCCCTGAATGTTTTTTAAAAAACATCCAATGCCCAGACTCTACTCCCCAATCCAATAAGCTAAAATATCACATGGGTTCTGGGCAACAGTGTATTGTCCAGGAGATTAGAATGTCTGGACAGTTCAAGAACCCCTGCCGCAAATCGTGTGAATTGATTTAAGTGATCAGGATTGTCATCTTTTTAATCAAATATAGTCTATTTTATTCATGAAGATAGTTTTTAATTACAGTGAATTAGCTTTGATCTTATTAAAAGGTGTATGCTGCTTCAAAAATTATCGAATACATCATTAGAGAAATGTTTCTTTCAATTGGTCTAGTGTATTCTGTTAAAATTTAGGGGTATTTGAAGGATCTTTCTTCAAATATTTTCACTGGATATTCTGTAAGTTTTCAATTTACATGCCTTGGATCTTAGAAACAGCTGCTTCCTTATAAAAGCCCTTAATGGTATATGACTTTTCTAAAAGACTAAATAAAAGAAGGAACCTGGTGAGGTCCATTTTGTACATGCAGTCAGAGTAATCTTTGTGAAATATTAATCTGATCATGCCCCTTAAAACACTTTTAGTGATTTCTTCCATCGCTCTTATTTTTTTCTTTCAAATTTTTATTTAAATTCTAGTTAGTTAACATACAGTGCAATAGCAGTTTCAGGAGTAGAATTTGGTGGTTCATCACCTACATATAACACCCAGTGCTCATCACAACAAGTGCCCTCCTTAATGCCCATGACCCATTTAGTCCATCCCCCCCACCCAACTCCCCTCCAGCGATCCTCAGTTTGTTCTCTATTGTTAAGAGTCTCTTACAGTTTGTTTCCTTATGATTTCACTCATATGTGGAATTGAAGAAACGAAACAGGTGAACATATGGGAGGGGGGTAAAGAAGGGTGGGGGAAACAAACCATCGCTTTTAGATAAAGGCAAAAATTCTTAACATGGCCTACAAGTTTTTTCAAGATACAGTTTCTTCCTGCCTTTCCAACCCCATCTCACCATTCCCCCCCTGCCTTGCTTTCAGCCACACTGGAGATATTATAGCTTCTCAAATGCATCACATTCCCTTTTGCCTCATGGTGTTAGTATAGGCTGTTCTAGCTGGAATGCTCAGGCTACCCGCACCCCAGTTATCTCCTACTGTCCCTCAAATCCCCACTCAAATGCCCTTTCCTCAGAGATACATTCACTTTCTTCCCAGTCTGAGTAAAGCAGCTTTTCCACAGTGCTGCAGAGATTGAAGTCATCATGCATCTCTCCCCCAAACACTGCTTTCTCTGTTAACACCTGTAGCCAGATCAGTTTCAGATACAGAAATCCCTGCTCCATACACTCCTGGTTCAGGAATACTTTTCTATGAAATTTTAGACTTGTTCTCTCTACCCTACTCCCCATGACATCTATGACAACATCATGGTGAGAGGTGGATCCTCTCACAAAAATATCCCAGTTCAACACATACAGATGGCCAACAGGTACATGAAAAGGTGCTCACATCACTAATCATCATGGAGATGCAAGTCAAAACCACAATGAGAAATCACCCCACAGCTGTTAGAAGGGCTATTATTAACAAGACTAGAAGTAACAAGTGTTGGCTAAGATGTGGAGATGTGCACTGTTGGTGGGAATGTAAATTGGTGCAGCCACTGTGGAAAACAGTATGGAAGTTCCTCAAAAAATTAAAGATACAACTACCATATGATTCAGCAGTTCTACTTCTGGGTATTTATTCGAAGAAAATGAAAACTATCTTGAAAAGATACATGCACCGCCATGTTCATTACAACATTATTTACAATAGTCAAGATATGGAAACAACCTACGTATCCATCAGTGGATAAATGGATAAAGAAAACATGGTATATGTATGCAATGGAATATGATTCAGCCATAAAAACAAAGGAATGCAGCCATTTGTGACACCGTGGATGGACCTTGAGGGCATCATTTATTTTTTATTTATTTTTTTTTTAAAGATTTTATTTATTTGAGAGAGAGAGAATGAGAGAGAGCACATGAGAGGGGGGAGGGTCAGAGGGAGAAGCAGACTCCCTGCCGAGCAGGAAGCCCGATGCGGGACTCCATCCAGGGACTCCAGGATCATGACCTGAGCCGAAGGCAGTCGCCTAACCAACTGAGCCACCCAGGCGCCCGAGGGCATCATTTAAATGAAATGAGTCAGAGAGAGAAAGACAAATACCATCTGATCTCCTTTATATGTGGGATCTAAAACACAAAACAAAACAAGTTCATAGATACAGAGAATAGATTAGTGGTTGGTGTGGGGTTGGGGAGGGTCAGTGAAATGGGTAAAGGGGGTCAAAGGTACAAACTTCCAGTTATAAAATAAGTCCTTGGGATGTAATGTACAGCATAGTGACTATAGTTAATAATATTGTGTTGCATATTTGAAAGTTGCTAAGAGAGTAAATATTAAAATTTCTCATCACAAGAAAGGAATTTTTTGTAACTATATGGTAACAGATGGTAACTAGACTTACTGTGGTGATCATTTCACAATATATACAAATACTAAAACATGTTGTACATCTGAAACTAATATAAAATGTTAGTCAATTATACCTCTCTAAAAATTATTTTAAAAACCACAAGTCAGATTGCACTATTTTAAAGTGCTTTAAATCTTTGAATAGCCTCCCCTCCACACTCAATATAAATGCAGACTCCACTACAGCTTCTAAAACCCTACATAATCTTTTTTTTTAAGATTTTATTTATTTATTTGAGAGAGAGAGCATGAGAGGGGGAGAGTCAGAGGGAGAAGCAGACTCCCTGCTGAGCAGGGAGCCCAATGTGGGACTCGATCCTGGGTCTCCAAGATCATGACCTGAGCCAAAGGCAGTTGCTTAACCAAATGAGCCACCCAGGCGCCCAACCCTACATAATCTTACCTTGTACTGTTTCTCTCTAACCTCATTATTCCTTTTAGTTCCTAGAACTTGTCAAGACTGCCCTGTTTCAGGGCATCCACTCTTGCTCTTTCTTCTGCCTGGAATGTTTTCCCCTGAGCTGACATTCTATCCTTCTCGACCTTTAGTCTCTGTTCAAATGTCACCTCCTCAGAGAAGGCCTTCTACGACCACACTATCTAACATGACCCTTCTTCCAGTTCCTTGCTGTCACAGAAATACATACATACATACATAATACATACTCAATGAACAGGATAGACAGCAGATTGGTCGCAGAACAAGAAAGCATTAGTGAGTTAGAGAAAAAAAATCCATACACTGTATCACACAGACACACATGAAATAAAGGTCAAGTGAAACAGTGCTCAGAGTAGAAAAATCCAAAATATCTGAAATTTTATAAAAAGAGAATAGAATAGTGGAGAATAAACTATGGAGGATTTTTCAGAATAAGGTTTTAATCTGAAGGGGATAAATGTAAAGAAACCAAGACCTCGCAGTGTTGTTGTGAAACTAAAGAAAACTAGATAAAAGGCTACCTTAAAACCAGGCTTAGAGGGCGCCTGGGTGGCTCAGATGGTTAAGCGTCTGCCTTCGGCTCAGGTCATGATCTCAGGGTCCTGGGATCAAGTCCCGCATCGGGTTCCCTGCTCAGTGCAGAGCCTGCTTCTCCCTCTCCCTCTGCCACTCCCTCTGCTTGTGCTCTTCTGTCTATCTCTCTGTCAAATAAATAAATAAAATCTTTATAAAAAAAAAGCAAACAAACAAACCCAGGCTTAGAGAAATGAGGTACCTGAAAATGAAAGCCAGTTTGACTGACAGCTCTCCTGTTGATAGCAACAATAAAAGCCAGAAGAGAATGGAATACCATCTGCAAAGTGCTGATAAGAATCAGTGCCAACTGAGAATGTTTTAGCCACTTGAACTCTTGAAGAAATGCAGATGAGATACAGGAATTTCAGACAAAAACATAGATCATTTACTGACAATAAGACTTTACTATTGGAAACTTCAAAATGAAATGAAAATGGAGAAATGACAACAGGTGCAGCAGAGATTAAAGAGATATAATAAAAACTTTATACTAATGATTTTGAAAAATTAGGTGAAATGCAATTTTTGTAGAAATATTTTTATAGAAAAAAATTTTTTTTATGAAAGGTTTTTTTAAAGATTTTATTTATTTATTTATTTATTTAAAGAGCTAGCGAGCAGGGGTGAGGGGCAGAGGGAGGAGAGAAAATCCTAAGCAGATTCCCCTGCTGAGAGCAGAGCCTGATGCAGGGCTCCATCTCATGACCTTGACCTGAACTGACTGAGCCACCTAGGTGCCCCTACAAAAAAAATATTTTCAGATTGACTCAGGGAAGAAAGAAAATCGGAATTACCATTAAGCATATTAAAGCAGTTTTTTGATTAATAAAAGAAAGAACAAGAACCATATGATACTCTCAATAGATGTAGAAAAAGCATTTGACAAAGTACAGCATCCTTTCTTGATCAAAACTCTTCAGAGTATAGGGATAGAGGGCACATACCTTAATATCATAAAAGCCATCTATGAAAAACCCACAGCGAATATCATTCTCAATGGGGAAAAACTGAG
>NW_027912302.1:5787-12833 GCF_054177405.1 Leptonychotes weddellii
ACCCAAAACCATAAGATCCCTAGGAATAAATCTAACCAAAGAGACAAAGAATCTATACTCAGAAAACTATAAAATACTCACACTTTTCCCAAGCATTTAATAAACAGATAAACCCAATCTTAAGCAAATTATTTCAAAAGATAGACAAATAATATAATCTTAACATTAAAACCAGACAAGGACAGCCTGAGAAGTAAATGATAAGCTAATTTCATCATAAATATGCAAAAATTCTAAACAAAAATTATAAACAAACTGAACCCAGCAATGAAAAAAACAACAGTGCATCCTGAGCAAATTAAATTTATCACAGCAATGAAAGGTTCAACGTTAGAAAGTCTATTAAAAATCCACCACATTAAATGATTAAGGGAGAAATTATTTCAGTAGGTTCAGGAATTCTACACCAGTATACATTAAAAGTTTTTTTTTTTGTTTTGTTTGTTTTTTTGGTTTGGGTTTTTTTTTGTTGTTTTTTTTTTTGGAGAGCTCATGACAAAAATAAAAGTAAGGGAATCTTCTACTTTTTGATTAAGAGTTATGTTCCCATCACCTTCCCCCAAAAAAAATCAAAGCCAATATAATAATCAACTGAAACACTCCAAGTATGTCATCTAAAAATTAGGAACAAGATGAATAAACCCATGGTTGTTGCCAATTCTATTTAGCAATATCCTAGCAGTCCTCACCAGTGCCATAAGAAGAGAGAAAGAAAAATTGTAGGGTCGCCTGGGTGGCTCAGTCAGTTAAGCATCTGACTCTTGGTTTCGGCTCTAGTCATGATCTCAGGGTTATGGGATTGAACCCCACTTTGGGCTCCGTGCTCAGCACTGAGTTTGATTGAGATTCTCTCTCCCTCTGCCCCTCCTGTTCATGCTCTCCCTCTCGCAAATAAATAAATCTTTTTAAAAAAAGAAAGAAAAGTTATAAAGATTGGTCTGAAGGTAACAAAATTGTTATTATTTTCCAATGATATAATTACCTACACAGAAAGCCCAAAACAATCTACAGATATATTACTGATATTTTTAGTAAAAATGACAATTAAAAGAAAAAGTTCCAAAGTCAACCGAATTTCTGTACATGACCAACACACTGTAAATAAATGCAAGCTTTAAAACTCTATTTATAATAGCAAACAAAAGTTCCCTACAAAAAATGTGCATGAACTTTGAGAAGATATGTTCGTCCTTATTGGAAGATTAAAGAATAAGTAAGTGGAGCACAATAAAATATCCATGGAGTAATGGGTTGAAAGTTGTAATAAAAAAAAAGCCTCAGTTCATTTCCTGTCCTGGCCTCCCATCTTCTCCAGCCATGCTACCTTGTTATTCTAGGTGATCTTCCACTTCATTGTCTATCTATCATGGACTGTACTATATAGGCTTTAAGGGCACTTATCAGTGTCCTTTACATTAATGTATTCACTATTTACCACCCATAGAGTACCCCCTGAGTCCTCGAAGAATATCTCCAAGGCCATGTCTCTTACAGAGAACACTGGATTCACAGATAACAGTTCCTGCCCTTTCATAGCAACTGTGGTTTCTACCCACATGAAGTCCCCACAAATGTTTTTCCATGCAAAACCAAATCAGAAGTCACAGAAAATCCCAGAGTGTAAATCCATAACCTTTCTTCCTAATTCCATTATAGTCTGAGTACAGGGTGATCAACAATATTTGCTTGGCTTGAACATGCTATTAAAAGTCCATGGCTTGGGGGAGCCTGGGTGGCTCAGTCGGTTAAGCGTCCAACTCTTGGTTTCGGCTCAGGTCATGATCTCAGGATCATGATATCAAGCCCCGTGTCAGGCTCTGCACTCAGCACAGAGTCTGCTTGAGATTCTCTCTCTCCCTCTCCCACGGCTCCTCCCCCCGCCAAATAAATAAATAAATAAATAAAATCTTAGAATCCATGGTTTAAATACCTTGATCACAGAGAATATAGTGAACAATGGTTCACTGCTCTATTTATAGTCATAATTCCATTGTATTTCTTTGATTTTTTTTCTTTTTTAATGAAAAAGGGTTGGCATGAGAAAAAGGAGAGGTAAAAGTAAAGGGCAGAACAATAATTATGGCATATAGAAAACATGGCTCCCTACAAGATATCCGAGTCCTAATCCCTGAAGCCTGTGAACGCTACCTTATATGGGCAAAAGAAAGGGGGAAGTCAGCTCTATGTGAAGTAATCCTATTAACGTAAGACAACATATTAAAAATTAAAAAGGAAAAAGCATGTGATCAGACAGAAAAAACATTTCACAAAAGCCATTCCTGATACAAACTCCAAACAAACTAGGAATAGAAGGGAACTCATTCAATTATGAGCAGCATCCATAGAAAAAGTACTGTTAAAAATCATACTTAATAATGAGAGACTGAATACTTTTTCAAGATCAGAAATAAGACTTCTATTTACATTGTACTGGAAGTTCTGCCCAATGCAATCAGAAAGAACTAAAAGACATTCAAGTTGAAAATGAACAAGCAAAAATGAATTTGTTTTTTAAATGACATGATCATCTGTGTAGAAAATCTGATGAAATCTACAAAAAGCTACTAGGACTATTAAGAGATTAACAAAGTTGGGGGGCACAAGATCAATATACAAAAATCAATTGTATTTCTGTATACTGAGTCTTCCATAGACATTTGCATTTGAGGTGATGACTCCTGCAAGAGAATTTCCTATCTCTGTGGTGGGCTGAGTAATGGCTTCCCAAAGAGATGCAAGTTCGATTCCCTGGAACTTGAGAATGTGCCCTTATCTGGCAAAAGGGACTTGGCAGATGTGATTAAATTAAGGATCTCGAGATGGCAAGATTATCCTGGATTATTCGGGGGAGCCCGAAATGCAGTCATAATTGTTGTTGTAGGAGGGAGGCAGAGAGAAATTTGATGACAAGAAGGCAATGTGATCAAACAAGCAATCAGGCAGAAAAGGCGATGTGCTGACAGCCAGGCACCAAGGAATTAGGACTGCAGCCAGACATGATGGAAAAGGCAAGGCAAAGAATACTCCTCCTGAGCCTCTGGAGGGAGCACATCCTTGCTGACACCTTGATTTTAGCCCAGTGCCTCTGATTTCAGACCTCTGACCTCTCAAATAAATATGTGTTGTTCCAAGCCAAGGTTGTAGTAATTTGTTACAGCAGTCACAGGAAAGTAACAAACTGTCCCTGGATGGGAAAGCAAGTTTGGGAAGAGACTATTTTAATTGAATTTGACGTCCTAGAGGCAAAAAGGGAACCTGCTGGTATCTCTCTTGTTGAAAGCCATAAAAGTAAAACACAAGTAAATCTCTAACAGGCATCTGAGTGCTATGATCCTTCCTATGACACTATTACACATTTCCCCATGTTAAAGCAGCTCACAGTTCAGGGGCTGTGTTTTTAACATGTTACACACACCCCCAGGATGATGTTGAGTTTCTTCATGGGGAATCAGGGAACCAGGGATCAGTTCTCTACCCACTGTCTGTGTAAATGAATAGAACATTGAACTGTCACTTTATAGGTTTACTCTGTCTACTTTCCCTCCTCACTACTGGAACCCCTAAAGGGAGAAACTGATTAAATTATTGGAGTTGCTAGGAAAGAATCCCAAATTGTCAGGGTGCCTGGGTGGCTCTGTCGGTTAAGCGGCTGGCTTCGGCTCAGGTCATGATCCCAGGGTCCTGGGATCGAGTCCCACGTTGGGCTCCTTGCTGCACGGGAAGTCTGCTCTTTCCTCTCCCTTTCCCTGCTCCCCCTGCTTGTGCTCTCTCTCTGTCAAATAAATAAATAAAATATTAAAAAAAAAAAAAAAGAATCCCAAATTGTCGTATGGTGAGGTAGATGGATGAGAGACTTTGACAAAAAGCCAGATTTGCCATTTATATTCATCTTCTCAAATCCTCCAGTGAGTCCAACAAAATATCAGTTTAGAAAAGTCAATTTTAGTCATAAAATTCAATTGTTTCTCCCTCCAGTTTAGAAGAGAGAAATAAACATTTGGAAGACTTAATTAGGCCCAGAGAGAGAGCAAGAAAAAAAACCACAGTAAGTTTTTCTCTTTTTTTCTAAATAATAATGTCTTTAACTTTAAAACATAAGTATATAAATAATACATCTTTTCTCCTTCTTTTAATTTAAGATAAACTATATGCAAGTGCTTGGTATTTCGCCTAGCATAAAATAGTTGCTTCATAAAAGTTTTTTGTAGAACTTGAATTGGAAAGCCAGAATACCTGCCCTCGTGGAACTTACAATCACCTCTAAGGAAGATATTATAAAGATTATGAGCTAAGATTTTTGTCTACAGCAAAACAGCTTATATATGTATTTTATGACCAGATTTTCTTTTTTTTTTTTTAAAGATTTTATTTATTTATTCAGGAGAGACAGAGAGAGGGAGAGAGAGAGAGAGAGAAGCAGGCTCCCAAGGATCAGGGAGCCCGATGCGGGACTCGATCCCAGAACCCTGGGATCCTGACCTGAGCCGAAGGCAGACGTTTAACCATCTGAGCCACCCAGGCGCCCATGACCAGATTTTCTTATACTAATGTTAAACTTACCATCCATTATTTCTGTAGATTTGATACTACATGGTATGTGCACAAACTCTATGGGGTTGATTAAGACCATAGCAGGATGTTAAAATGGGGTTCTTCGTGGCCTAGTCCTTGAGGTGTTAATAAAACAGTTGCCAGTTTTTTTTTTTTTAAAGATTTTTATTTATTTATTCATGAGAGACAGAGAGAGAGAGAGGCAGAGGGAGAAGCAGGCTCCCAAGGAGCAGAGAGCCCGATGCGGGACTCGATCCCAGGACCCTGGGATCATGACCTGAGCCAAAGGCAGACGCCCAACCATCTGAGCCACCCAGGCGCCCAAACAGTTGCCAGTTCTTAAAGTGAGAGTGAGTTTCCCCCGTGTGCAGAGTTTCTGAAGGAAATTTCAAAGAACCTGTTTCATGACTCGTATCTCTTGGCCAGATCCAATATATAAAAAGAGAGTAGGGAAGACTGGAGAAGAAATTTCTTTGAATCCGTCATGTTGTGGACTCCCATTGCCCCCAAATGATTCTACCTCTTTTATCTAAAGCCTGGCAAGAGGGTTTCTAGAAGATCGCCTGGAGAACTTTGATCTGCATTTCCTAAAAGTTGGGAAACAGGGGATCAGTGATGCCCCATGCCTGAGAAAACTAAAGCAAAGTGATAGATTAACTATGAGGGGTTTTATTCCGATTATGAAAGAATATGATCTGATGGCTGGCATATTACAGATGCTCAGTAATTGCTGATTTAAACTAATTATGAATCTTCTCTGAGTTGCTGACAGAAACTGTGGAATATTTTTTCCCAGAATCATTTTAAAATAAGAAAATCAGCATATAAATTCACACATTTCACTAGTCCGGATAGTTGTTTATTAATACCTAGCCAATTATACAATGGATTTGAGGCCCTTTTGTATAGATTTAGACTGGCTTTGAAGCCCGGGGGTGAGCTGGAGCTGAAGATCTCACAAGGCCCTTTCCAGCTGATCAAGGCTGTTTCTTAGAAAACCAGAGACTTACAGGAGCCTTCAGCCACCATCCTCGAAGCTTCCCATGGGCCTCAGTTAATTCAACAATGGGAATGTGCCTTAGACTACCCCTGCACCATCTCAGAATTATGATGCTCCTGGTGCCAGTTGTCTTCAGGAGTGGAAGACTGGGGAAAAAGGAGATAGAAGCGAGCATAGCACGTGAATAGTTTCAGATTTTTTTTGTCTCTAGGTCTTTATCACTTTCAAGGAGCCAGAATCTTATCCTAAAGAAATTCATGAGAATGTTAAAACACAGCAAGACTGTGGCTCAATATGTTTATTCAATTGCAATGAGACTGATCCATATATTACACACACTGAAAAGCTTGATCTTTTAGGGTCTCATAGTTCTATCCTAAGTGGCAATTTCTCCTTGCAACTGAGGGCAAGAATTTGTTAAATAATGGTGTCCTTGTTTACTAGGTTCACTGTTTTAGCCCTCCTAGCCACCACCGCCACCACCATGGTTTTTCACCTCATTCTTTCTCTCTCCTACAGGCCCAGAAGATTAGAAAATCATCCAAAGTCCTTGACCATGGTAGGTCATATTGATGATCACTATAAAGAATGTTATATCTCCATGTAATTCCACAGTAGCACAAGATTAAATTTCAGGAATGTTCAGCTTAGCTTTCCTTTCTGTCCTCAGATGAGGCCTCTTCGGCCTCTGATCATCGTACGTCCTGTAACTGGGAAGCCCTCCCTCTGAAATTTCCCTTCTATCAGTGTCTTCACTTCATCTCTGCAGCTACTGCTTCATGTCAGGTCCTCATTATTTCTTATCTGGCCTATGACAGTCATCTACTTGGTGTTTCTGCCTCTAGTTTAGTGCCCCTTCCTTCCCTCCTCCACCAAGTAGACCATGATCTTTCAGAAGCAAATAGGATGATGCCCCTTCTCTACATAAAACCCTTCAGTGGTTCCCCACTGCGTTCTGGATCAGATGGAGCTCCCTAACACAGCATATAAGGTCCTCTATGAGCTGGCCCTCACCTTCCTCCCCAGTCTTCTCATTCACTGCTTCCTTCTCGCCATCATACACCCAACCATATCTAACCACTTGCCACTGTCCAAACATGCTATGTTATTTTTGTGCCTTCCTGTTATTGCCCATACAGCTTCCCCTGCCAGGAATGCTCTCTCTCAATTCCTTGTGTCCCCTTATTTTAGTTCCCACCTCACAAACTTACCTGCCAGCTCAAGCTCCAGCTTGACTAGAACCCTTTTAGCGCAGGGCTTGTCTCATATTCATTATGGTGTGCCCAAGCACCTATCCCATAATAGGTACGAAATAGGAGGCAGTGTTAGACAGACTCAGGACCCAGGACCAATGCTACCCATGCTGGATTAATTCTTAATAGAAGATACAGCCACAGGGGCGCCTGGGTGGCTCAGTCGGTTGAGCGACTGCCTTCGGCTCAGGTCATGATCCCGGAGTCCTGGGATCGAGCCCCACATCGGGCTCCCGGCTCGG
>NW_027912303.1:0-1430 GCF_054177405.1 Leptonychotes weddellii
CTGTCTTTTTTCCACTGGATATTCTTTCCTGCTTTGTTGAAGATGAGTTGACCATAGAGTTGAGGGTCCATTTCTGGGCTCTCTATTCTGTTCCATTGATCTATGTGTCTGTTTTTGTGCCAGTACCATACTGTCTTGATGATGACAGCTTTGTAATAGAGCTTAAAGTCCGGAATTGTGATGCCACCAGCTTTGCTTTCCTTTTTCCTAATTCCTCTGGCTATTCGGGGTCTTTTCTGGTTCCATACAAATTTTAGGATTATTTGTTCCATTTCTTTGAAAAAAAGTTGATAGGGATTGCATTGAATGTGTATATTGCTCTAGGTAGCATTGACATCTTCACAATATTTGTTCTTCCAATCCATGAGCATGGATAGTTTTTCCATTTCTTTGTGTCTTCCTCAGTTTCTTTCATGAGTATTTTATAGTTTTCTGAGTTCAGATTCTTTGTCTCTTTGGTTAGATTTATTCCTAGGTATCTTATGGTTTGGGGTGCAATTGTAAATGGGATCAACTCCTTAATTTCTCTTTCTTCTGTCTTGTTGCTGGTGTATAGGAATGCCACTGATTTCTGTGCATTGATTTTCTATCCTGCCACTTTACTGAATTCCTGTATGAGTTCTAGCAGTTTTGGGGTGGAGTCTTCTGAGTTTTCCACATAAAGTATCATGTCATCAGCAAAGAGTGAGAGTTTGACTTCTTCTTTGCCAATTTGGATGCCTTTGATTTCTTTTTGTTGTCTGATTGCTGTGGCTACAACTTCTAGTACTATGTTGAATAGCAGTGGTGATAGTGGAAATCCCTGCCATGTTCCTGACCTTAGGGGGAAAGCTCTCAGGTTTTGCCCATTGAGAATGATATTCACTGTGGGTTTTTCATAGATGGCTTTTATGATATTGAGGTATGTACCCTCTATCCCTATACTCTGAAGAGTTTTTTTGATCAAGAAAGGATGCTGTACTTTGTCAAATCCTTTTTCTGCATCTACTGAGAGTATCATATGGTTCTTGTTCTTTCTTTTATTAATGTATCACATTGATTGATTTGCGGATTTTGAACCAACCTGGCAGCCCAGGGATAAATCCCCTTGGTCATGGTGAATAATCCTTTTAATGTACTGTTGCATCCTATTGGCTAGTATTTTGGTGAGAATTTTTGCATCCATGTTCATCAAGGATATTGGTCTATAATTCTTCTTTTTGATGGGGTCTTTGTCTGGTTTGGGGATCAAGGTAATGGTGGCCTCATAAAACGAGTTTGGAAGTTTTCCTTCCATTTCTATTTTTTGGAACAGTTTCAGAAGAACAGGCATTAATTCTTCTTTAAATGTTTGGTAGAATTCCCCTGGGAAGCCATCTGGCCCTGGGCTTTTGTTTTTTGGGAGATTTTTGATGACTGCTTTAATTTCCTTAGTGGTTATAGGTCTGTTC
>NW_027912304.1:0-232 GCF_054177405.1 Leptonychotes weddellii
ACTCCCTTTTTTGGGTTCTGATTATTTTTGTCCATTCTTTTTATTACAATTAGTCTTATCAGAATTTATCAGTGTTATTATTCTTTTCAAAGAACAAGCTAATTTTCTGTATTACATGTTTGCTTTTTTATTTTACTGATTTCTTTTTTTTTTTTTTTTTATTCTTATGTTAATCCCCATACATTACATCATTAGTTCTCGATGAAGTGTTCCATGATTCATTGTTCGTGCA
>NW_027912305.1:0-232 GCF_054177405.1 Leptonychotes weddellii
AAGAAGGATAGTAGTCATTCATTACCTAAAAAAATAGGAACAGCCTTTCAGTAAAGAGTTAGTCTCATCATAATCATATGCATTCCGTACATCTAGGTACATATTACATAAAGGGACCATATATTAGTTTCAAGAGGGTTGGGGTACAGATACATAAAAAAATAAGAATAAAATCATTATTTTAGGTGTTTTAAAGCCATCTTAAAGTTAACCAGGCTTAAATAAACTGACC
>NW_027912306.1:0-232 GCF_054177405.1 Leptonychotes weddellii
CAAAGGCTATAACGGCCACAAACTCTGTATATTGAATTTAAAAGATTATATTTCGTCACTTTACTAATAAGGATATTGGTATGTCGTCACGCAAACTCTCTAACAAACGTAGCTTAGACCAATGGCTTTCTGAATATGCAGTTAGTCATCAAAACCCCATAAATAAAACCATACACTGGCTCTGTGTACCTACCATTTTTATCAGTATATTGGGCATGGGCATGTCAATTGC
>NW_027912307.1:0-232 GCF_054177405.1 Leptonychotes weddellii
CGTCCCCCCCCCCCCCGCTGTGCAGCCCGGGCTCCTGTTCTGGGGGCTGCAGAGGCAGAGCGGCAGACCGCTTATGAGATCCAGAAGTGGATCACATGTGGACACAGGTTTGCTCAAATCACAGGGGGTCCAAAGCAATAAAGCACATGTTGGCTGCTTACTATACAATAATGTAATTAAACATCTAATGAGTCCAGCTCTGGCCTTCCCGCCCCAACCCTCCAGGAAGAAA
>NW_027912308.1:0-232 GCF_054177405.1 Leptonychotes weddellii
GCAGTGATGTTTATCTTCTGTGGTCTTCCCACTGTGGGATGGTGGGATCTGGGAACAGGTGTTTTGTGGAAACTGTCCTTGCTGGGGGGACAGCGACGGGGGTGGCCGGGAGCCCATCGTGGGCTTGGGAAGAGCCGGCCCAGCTCCTGGCTGACTCCTGACTCCCTCCAGGGTGGGGGGGGGCGGTCTGTGGGGGGACATCACGCAGGGGAGGTCTGCCCCAGGCCAGGCA
>NW_027912309.1:0-232 GCF_054177405.1 Leptonychotes weddellii
CTTCCCAGGCCTTTTTTTTTAACCCCCCCCCCCATCAGCAACATCCCCTGCAGGAACATATTTCATCCTGTAACCTTTAGCTCCCAGGGTCTCATTTGTAAGTTGCTCCATCTGAAACCATTAGGTGCCAAAGCTACACTTCGGAAAAGTAGTCAGTTGCATCCAGGAGCACACAGTTCCCAGCGGCTACTACTTTTTCTGCCTTCTCAGAGCTTTGCAAAGAATTCCTCCA
>NW_027912310.1:0-232 GCF_054177405.1 Leptonychotes weddellii
AACAGGATCGACAATGGCAAGAAGGAAGGGAGAGGACCTGAAACAGACACCAATAAGCTTCTGAGCAGATGGTAAGACCATCTCCCTGGTCCCCTTCCCTCCGGGTGCCATGTATCTTCTACTCTCTCACCCTCAATTCTGCCCATTGTCTATATGCCCCTGCTTCATTCTAACAGGACAGAAAATAATAATTTCCAGTCTTAGGCTACCCTTTTTCAGCTTCACGGATGCA
>NW_027912311.1:0-232 GCF_054177405.1 Leptonychotes weddellii
ATAAATAAAATCTTTAAAAATAAATAAATACATATTATTTTTTTAAAAATTTAAAAGAAAGTCACTGCTTGAAAAACCACAAATCTGCAAATTTCAATCTTCTTCTATAGCTACTATTTTTTTTTAAGATTTTATTTATTTATTTGAGAGAGAGAGAATGAGAGACAGAGAGCACGAGAGGGAAGAGGGTCAGAGGGAGAAGCAGACCCCCCGCTGAGCAGGGAGCCCGATG
>NW_027912312.1:0-232 GCF_054177405.1 Leptonychotes weddellii
ATGCCTACTGTCTCAAGGAGCTGAGCTAGATGATGAATAAGATAGAAAATTGAATCATAAAAATCTTTGGCCCTCAAATAATTTCTATTGAATAGGGTAGAAAAGATACATATATCAACAATTTTAATACAAGGTAGAACCTTGTTAATGTCACAGGTGAAGTATAGATTAAAGTTCTACCAAAGTTAAGAAGAGGAAGTGATTACTTCAAGATGGAGAGATCAAGGTCCAA
>NW_027912313.1:0-232 GCF_054177405.1 Leptonychotes weddellii
CTAACACAGAAGGCATAGGGAAATCTACAAATGAGGCAAAGAAGAAACATAAGGCTGTATCATATAAGCCCAGATTCAAACAAGAATGAAGACAGTTAATAACAATTAGTTCTAAAAAATGGGCAGAAGACTTGAACAGACACTTCTCCAAAGAAGACATACAAATGGCTAACAGACACATGGAAAAATGTTCATCATCCTTAGCCATCAGGGAAATTCAAATGGGAAATTC
>NW_027912314.1:0-1430 GCF_054177405.1 Leptonychotes weddellii
AGCTCTCTGAACCCTCCCTGGCCCAGTTTCAGTTCCCTGTGCCTGAGGATGTCAGGGGGGGTGGGCAGGGTAGGGGCTGTGTGGGAGCAGGGGTGGAGAGGTCAGAGCTGTGAACCCTGAGCAGAGGGCACAGGCAAGGCCATGTGGCAGGTCCCAGCACTGATCACCCCTGGTTCCTCAGAAATGGGACCAGAGTGCCCCCTGGTGTCCAGACCCAGACACATCATTGTGTGACTGGTCAGCAGGACCCATCAGATCTATTTCCACCCTCACCCACTGCTTTGTCCACTGCTCCCTGCAATAGGGCCTGACCAGGTGTCCCTATATGTCACCTCCCATTACTTCAGGACTCACTATATGCTCATCTAACAGTCTTCAGAGTGACTCTGTACATGGCTCCCTTCTCTGTTCCTGGGTCAGGACTGAGATGGTGTCTCTACACAAACTCTTCTTAGAGATCAGGATCCAGAGCAGTGACGGGTCCCCGTGGACACAGGTTCGCCTCTCTGCAGGATGTTGGGACTTTCCTCTTATGTGCTTTGTCCCTGATTTCGAGCTCTCCTTCCTCTCAGGTCCCCACAGCACTGAGGAGATGGGGAACTCTTCTCCCCAGATTGTGTGTAGAAGCTGTCACGTGCATTCCTAGACGGTTACACACGGATCATCTTTGTCACCTGTCACTGTTTCCCCCTGCTTGAAACAACAGTTGTCCACACACTGGGCAGGGATTCCCTCCCCGGCTCCGTCCTCCCAGCACAGACACGAGTCTGCAGGAGCCCTGCCACGTGAGTGTGTGTGGCCCTGACCTCAGAGCACAAAGGACAAACGTGCTGGAAGTTCTAGCAGGGAAGGAGTGACAGCTGCATGACAAGAATCCAGAGGAAGAGGTTATGTACTGGTCACCACTTGGCCAACCGTGCACTTAAAATGCATGAGTGTTCTTTTCAAGAATCTCTTCTCAATAATACTGATTCAAGCTCAATGGCAGCGCCATGATGAAGATGCAGATGCAAATCACGAGTATGTCGTTCCCAGATCCATGCTTGTCGCAGGGACAATGTGGATGGAAATTGTGGTTACATACATCACTGAAGAACAGAGAAGAAGTATGACTTCGGCTTTCCTTTGAATAGACGCCTATAAACATTTTCTGAAAGCATTTGTCTTATTTTTTTCCCCTAAAATTGCATCGTGGCTCTGATCGTGGAGGTGGGAAAGCCGGAAGTGGTGCCCATGACCCTCCAGGAGGGACCTGTTTCTATGAACTTCCCAGCACCCTGGTGATGGAATCCCCAAACACAGACAGAGCTTCCAGGATGGAGCAAGTGAGCGCCACACTCACATCTGGGGTTGGCTCAGCTGTAGTCACAGCCGCCTGTGTCCAGCAAGTTCAGGATAGAGCAGGTGCTCGTTCAGACCCCCATGAGCAG
>NW_027912315.1:0-232 GCF_054177405.1 Leptonychotes weddellii
AAGGAGGAAACTGCTGGAGACCTTGACAAAAAGTGGATTGGGGGCAGTGATGCTGATGATGAGCAAAGCTGGGTGGGGGGGTCGTAGCAGGAACAGGATATGGCGAGTAGCTGTCTCCACCCGATGCAGGAATTGTTTTGTGTCACTTTCTTTATAACACTTATCACTATCTGACAGAGAATATATATGTATTTTTTTTTAATTAATTTTTTTTGATGTGGTGTTCCATGAT
>NW_027912316.1:0-232 GCF_054177405.1 Leptonychotes weddellii
ATAGAAATTTTTCTTTTCCTTTAAACGTGTGATTGCCAAAGGCCACCAGTCTAAATAAGATGAGGATGGAGCCATTCAAACCTGAAATGTGTCAAGCAGCAGGTTTATAGAAATTAAAGCAGAGGTTATACGATCATGAGAACAGGGGGAAAGAAGGCCAATACTATATATACAAACAACAACAAGCTCCCAGCTCTCCGCAGCCTCGGAGATGGTGGGGGGATGGGGCTGC
>NW_027912317.1:0-232 GCF_054177405.1 Leptonychotes weddellii
ATAGAAATTTTTCTTTTCCTTTAAACGTGTGACTGCCAAAGGCCACCAGTCTAAATAAGATGAGGATGGAGCCATTCAAACCTGAAATGTGTCAAGCAGCAGGTTTATAGAAATTAAAGCAGAGGTTATACGATCATGAGAACAGGGGGAAAGAAGGCCAATACTATATATACAAACAACAACAAGCTCCCAGCTCTCCACAGCCTCGGAGATGGTGGGGGGATGGGGCTGC
>NW_027912318.1:0-232 GCF_054177405.1 Leptonychotes weddellii
GTCTCCCAACACCCCTCCCACACACCTTCTCTCGAAGGTGTTGGAGGGTGGGTTCTCCCAAAGGAAAAGTGTAAACTAAGAAGGGGAAGACGTGGGATCCAGGAAGCAAGAGGTCCCAGCCCCGAGAGCTGAGTAATGGACCCCTGAGCAATGGAGATGGGCCATCCCCTGTGCCCACGGCATAGCCACCGTCCAAATAAACTGAATGGGAGCAGGTCAGAAGGCTCAGGGA
>NW_027912319.1:0-232 GCF_054177405.1 Leptonychotes weddellii
GGAAAGAAGAGGACTTTACAGTGGAGAAACTCAACAAACACACCTCAGACAGACGATCAAGGTCAGCATCAACCGTGACAAGTCACACGGACAGCATGTACCCTTGATACAATGTGATGAAAATGACGCTCTACCTCTATGGTCTTCCCACTCAAAACAGGCAACCTCAGGATAATCATGAGAAGAAATTCCAATAGACGGATGTGCTACAGACACCTGACCAGCACTCAAA
>NW_027912320.1:0-232 GCF_054177405.1 Leptonychotes weddellii
GGAAAGAAGAGGACTTTACAGTGGAGAAACTCGACAAACACACCTCAGACAGACGATCAAGGTCAGCATCAACCGTGACAAGTCACACGGACAGCATGTACCCTTGATACAATGTGATGAAAATGACGCTCTACCTCTATGGTCTTCCCACTCAAAACAGGCAACCTCAGGATAATCATGAGAAGAAATTCCAATAGACAGATGTGCTACAGACACCTGACCAGCACTCAAA
>NW_027912321.1:0-232 GCF_054177405.1 Leptonychotes weddellii
CATCAAATGCTGTGCACTAAGGCCAAAAGAATGTTGAACCAGGTGCTCCTGAGGCCATATGGTTCAGAGGTCAAGGCCAAGGCTCTGGTCTCAGCCTGCTGGGGCCCCAGCCAGGCTCCCCTCTATGCTGGGTGATGTACAAACTGATTGATGGCCCTGACTCCTTCCTAGGACTGTTGAGAGGCAAAAATGTGTTAATGAGTGTCGTTTTCACACTTGAGTCACTGCTGTA
>NW_027912322.1:0-232 GCF_054177405.1 Leptonychotes weddellii
CCTTCTCCAGCCCCCCAACCCTCCTCCCTCAGTCCCAGGACTCCCGGCCCCCAGCCCCTCCTCCCTCAGACCTCGGAGTCCTGGCCCACAGCCCCCCAGGCCCTCCTCCCTCAGACCCAGGAGTCCCGGCCTCAGCTTCTGCGGGGTCACCGGTAACCGGTCCCGTCCGTCCCCCTCCCAACCTCACACCGAAGCCCGGTCGGAGGGGGTTCATTCGCAGCGCTCCTTACAG
>NW_027912323.1:0-232 GCF_054177405.1 Leptonychotes weddellii
GATCCCAGGACCCTGGGACCATGACCTGAGCCGAAGGCAGATGCTTAACGACTGAGCTACCCAGGTGCCCTAAAGAGATCTTTTTAAAAGATTTTATTATTATTATTTTTTTAATTTTTTAATTTTTATTTTTTTTAAAGATTTTGTTTATTTATTTGAGAGAGAGACACAGCGAGAGAGGGAACACAAGCAGGGGGAGTGGGAGAGGGAGAAGCAGGCTTCCCACGGAGCA
>NW_027912324.1:0-232 GCF_054177405.1 Leptonychotes weddellii
CCATGTTGGGTGCATAAATATCTGCAATTGTTATATCTTCTTGTTAGATTGTTCTCTTTATGCTTATGTAGAGTCCTTCTTTGTCTCTTGTTACAGTCTTTGTTTTAAAGTCTATTTTGTCTCATATAAGTAGTACTACCTCAGTTTTCTTTTCACTTCCATTTGCATGATAAATTCTTTTCCATCTCTTCACTTTCAACCTGCATGTGTGTTTAGATCTGAAATGAGTCTC
>NW_027912325.1:0-1430 GCF_054177405.1 Leptonychotes weddellii
AAAAAAAAATAAATAAAATCTTAAATAAATGCATTTTTTTTAAAGATTTTATTTATTTGACAGAGAGATAGAGAGCACAAATAGGCAGAGTGGCAGAAGCAGAGGGAGAAGCAGGCTCTCCGCTGAGCAAGAAGTCCGATGTGGGGCTCCATCCCAGGGCCCTGGGTTCATGACCTGAGCCGAAGGCAGACGCCTAACCCACTGAGCCACTCAGGCACCCCTAAATGCATATTTTTATTTGGACACTTAAACACCTTTTTTTTTTCCACCTTGCTTTTTCCACTTGACAGTACTTGTTGAAGATCACTTCATAGCAGCATATAAAAATATTCTTCCCTCTTTTTTATATCTGCAGAGTCCCTTTTGTTTGGATAAATCATTCAATTTATGAACCAGCCCTCCATTGATGGACATCTGCATTGTTTCCTATATTTTGCTCTTACAAATAGTACAGCAATAAATATCACTGTGGATACATCTTTTTGTGTTTTTTTTTCCAATGCATCTTAGAGATAGATTCCTATAAATAGGATTTCTGGATCTGAATGTAAATGCATATGTAATGTTGCCTGATAATGACAAATTCGCCTCAATAGGAGTGAAATATTTTGCATTTCCACCAGCAATGTTCGAGTGCTTATTTTCCCTCAGACTGCAGAGTATTTTAGATGAGAAATGGTATCCCAGTACAGATTTAATTTGTGTTTCATTAAGTGATATATGCGACTTGTACTTTCTCTTCTTAGAAGTATATAGATTCCGGGCACCTGGGTGGCTCAGTCGGTTAAGTGTCTGCCTTCAGCTCAGGTCATGATCTCGGGGTCCTGGGATCGAGTCCTGCATCGGGCTCCCTGCTCAGCGGGGAGCCTGCTTCTCCCTCTGCCTCTCTCTCTCTCTCTGTTTCTCATAAATAAATAAATAAAATCTTAAAAAAAAAATAGAAGTAGGGGGGCGGAGCAAGATGGCACAGGAGTAGGAGACCTGGATTTCATCTCCTCTCAGGAATTCAGCTGGATAAGGATCAAACCATTCTGAACACCTACAAACTCAACAGGAGATCGAAGAAAAGAAGAGCAACAACTCTCTCATCAGAAAAGCGACCACTTTCTGGAAGGTAGGACGGGCGGAGAAGTGAATCCGAGGCAATATTCGGGAGGATAGACGGCGGGGGAGGGGCCTCCGTCGGACGCTTCTGGCAAGTGATAGAGCCGTGGAGCACAGAATTGGAACTTTTAGAAGTCAGCTCCACTGAGGGACGTCACTCCGGTGGCTAAGCAGGGGGTTTCACTGTCGCGGGACAGTGTGGTCTCAGGACCCTCGGGGACACAGAAAGACCGGCGGTGCCTGAGTGTGGCAGAGCTCCCAGGTATTGGAGCGGGGAAGCCGGCTGCAGAGGCAGAGCCCAGGCGCGGGCTCTCAGCTCGGGGTTG
>NW_027912326.1:0-232 GCF_054177405.1 Leptonychotes weddellii
GAACTAGAACAAGTCCCTTCCTCTATCTAGAGCATCATTTCCCAATAAAGTGCCTGCTATAGAATTTCCAGATACTTTCCTACCCGAATATATGAATGATGGAAGTAGTAGAGTCAATGACATTGCTGCCCCCTGGCATAAAGAGCAATAAAATTTTAAAAATTAGAAATTTTCTAATTCCTGGGGTGGAGCAAGATGGTAGAGGGGGAGGAGACCTGGATTTCCTCTGGTC
>NW_027912327.1:0-232 GCF_054177405.1 Leptonychotes weddellii
CAACGTCCCCTGTGAAGAATAGATTTTTTTAAATTATTTTTATTTTTTTAATGATTTTATTTATTTGACAGAGAGACACAGCGAGAGAGGGAACACAAGCAGGGGGAGTGGGAGAGGGAGAAGCAGGCTTCCCGCGGAGCAGGGAGCCCGATGTGGGGCTCAATCCCAGGACCCTGGGATCATGACCTGGGCCGAAGGTGGATGCTTAACTGACTGAGCCACCCAGGCACCG
>NW_027912328.1:0-232 GCF_054177405.1 Leptonychotes weddellii
TAAGTATGTCCCCCCAAAACAACTTCAAGGTACCTATTTTTAAGTTTGTATTTTTCTTTCCAAAACATATCTATGCTTTATTTTTCATAGTTGTGATCAAACAATATGACATTTTAAATTACATTATGTAAATTTTTCCACACTATTCAATATCTTAAGTATGATTTTAATAACTATATAAAAGCTCATTCCTTAAATATGCTCTCATGTCTATTCCTCCTTTGGTGTAATA
>NW_027912329.1:0-232 GCF_054177405.1 Leptonychotes weddellii
CTCTTTGTTTTGTTGACTATTTCCTTTGCTGTACAGAAGCTTTTTACCTTGATACTTTTATTAGTATCTCTGTCATACAGGAGAAACACTAACTGCTTCTTTCTCTCCACTAATTGAAGTCCACTGCATGTTTTTTAAAAGTGACAATATTAACATGCTTACTTCTAAAGTTCTTTCTTCACACAGGTGATAATATAAGCATTCTTCTCTTTATATATTAATTTTAATCTCA
>NW_027912330.1:0-232 GCF_054177405.1 Leptonychotes weddellii
ATGGTGATTAACATAACATAATAAAATAAAAAAAATAAAGCATTGTGATTTTTAAAAAAGAGCTTCCTTGGATATACGCCTGCACGTGTGCCCATGTCTCCACAGGGTAGATTCGGAGAAACGGAACTGCTGTAACTGCCTCATTTCAGAGACAGATGCCGGGGCTCAGGGGGAGATGTGAACACCTCCACGTTTTAGTGCATGACTTGTTCACAGTGGCTGACATGAATGA
>NW_027912331.1:0-232 GCF_054177405.1 Leptonychotes weddellii
TAAGCAGAGCGCACCCCAAGGTCGCACATGGTTCCGAACACACGGCACGTGGCGACGCGCAAAGCCGGCCGGTGCTCTGGAGCGCATCTGGGTCTGCAGACAGCGGATCATCTTTCTCCTACAGTCGCGTCCTCGCTCGGAAACCCGATGCAGTGTGGTGGACTGATCCGCTGACGGTGGCCATCGGGTGGCAGGACATCGGTAGACCAGCAAACACCACAACCTTGTGATA
>NW_027912332.1:0-232 GCF_054177405.1 Leptonychotes weddellii
ATAATTTGTAAACCAAAAAAGGCATTTTAATTGGGAAATACTTGTACACACAGGAAACAGGGGGTAGTTGTGAAGTGTTAACTCAAAGTCTCCCTTCCCTTGACTCCGTTTTGCTCAAGACCCTCCCGGACTCGAGCACCTGAGCAGAAGGGGACATGGCCCTACAAGGAAGTTGTCTCCGCAGAATCAGACAAACATATGGAATCAATAGCTTTTCAGTTAAAATAAAACC
>NW_027912333.1:0-232 GCF_054177405.1 Leptonychotes weddellii
ACCCACCATTTGCACTGACATAGATGGAACTGGAGGGGATTATGCTAAGTGAAATAAGTCAAGCAGAGAAAGACAAGTATCGTATGGTTTCACTCATATGTGGAACATAAGGAATAGCATGGAGGACAATAGAGGAAGGAAAGGAAAACTGAAGGGGGGGGTCAGAGAGGGAAATAAACCATGAGAGACTATGGACTCCAGGAAACAAACTGAGGGTTTCAGAGGGGATGGG
>NW_027912334.1:0-232 GCF_054177405.1 Leptonychotes weddellii
TATTTTAATAATATAGCCATCCTAATTGATGTGACTGTCAGTATTTGCAGATGACATGATACCATATATAGAAAACCCTGAGGACTGTCCAAGAACCTACTAGAACTGACAAATGAATTCAGTAGGGTCACAGGGTACAAAACCAATAAATAGAAATCCGTTGCACTTTTATCCAACAATAATGAAAGTAGCAGAAAAATAAATTAATAAAACAGTCCCATTTACAATTGCA
>NW_027912335.1:0-232 GCF_054177405.1 Leptonychotes weddellii
AGGCAAAAGGAGACGAATTTGTGGAGGCTCGGTCTCACCAGAAACCCGCACCTCGACCCTAGCCTAGTACTGGGCGTGACCCACAGGGCATCTTCAGGGCATCTCACCAGTGTCCTCCAGCGGGGCTGTTTGTCCCACGCGGGCATTTCCGGCACGCCTCCGCCCCCCGACCGCATCTCTGGGGGCTGCCGAGCGCCCGCGGAGCGACGCCGGACGGCGAGTCGGCAAGCTG
>NW_027912336.1:0-1430 GCF_054177405.1 Leptonychotes weddellii
CCCCAGCTTTCTTTTGGTGTCCATTAGCATGGTAAATGGTTTTCCACCCTCTCACTTTCAATCTGGAGGTGTCCTTGGGTCTAAAATAAGTCTCTTGCAGACAGCATATCGATGGGTCTTGTTTTTTTTATCCAATCTGATAGCCTGTGTTTTGATTGGGGCATTTAGCCGATTTACATTCAGGGTAACTATTGAAAGATATGAATTTAGTGCCATTGTATTGCCTGTAAGGTGACTGTTACTGTATATTGTCTCTGTTCCTTTCTGGTCTATGTTACTTTTAGGCTCTCTCTTTGCTTAGAGGAACCCTTTCAGTATTTCTTGTAGGGCTGGTTTTGTGTTTGCAAATTCCTTTAGTTTTTGTGTGTCCTGGAAGCTTTTTATCTCTCCTTTTATTTTCAATGACAGTCTAGCTGGATATAGTATTTTTGGTTGCATATTTTTCTCATTTAGTACTCTGAATATATCCTGCCAGTCCTTTCTGGCCTGCCAGGTCTCTGTGGATAGGTCTGTTGCCAATCTAATGTTTCTACCATTGTAGGTTTACAGATCTCTTCTCCCGAGCTGCTTCCAGGATTTTCTCTTTGTCTCTGAGACTTGTAAGTTTTACTATTAGATGTCGGGGGTATTTTTATTGATTTTAAGGGGGGTTCTCTGTGCCTCCTGGATTTTGATGCCTGTTTCCTTCTCAAAATTAGGGAAGTTCTCTGCTATAATTTGCTCCAATATACCTTCTGCCCCTCTCTATTTCTTCTTCTTCTGGGATCCCAATTATTCTAATATTGTTTCGTCTTATGGTATCACTTATCTCTTGAATTCTGTCCTCGTGATCCAGTAGTTGTTTCTTTTTCTCAGCTTCTTTATTTTCCATCATTTGGTCTTCTGTATCACTGATTCTCTCTTCTGCCTCATTTATCCTAGCAATTAGAACCTCCATTTTTTATTGCACCTCATTAATAGCCTTTTTGATTTCGACTTGGTTAGATTTTAGTTCTTTTATTTCTCCAGAAAGGGTTTGGTTTCTCTAATATCTTCCATGCTTTTTTCAAGCCCAGCTAGTATCTTTATAATCATCATTCTGAACTCTAGTTCCGAGATCTTACTAATGTCCGTATTGATTAGGTCCCTGGCAGTTGGTACTGCCTCTTATTCTTTTTTTGAGGGGATTTTTTCCGTGTTGTCATTTTGTCCAGAGGAGAATAGATGAATGAGAGAACAAAATGCTAACAGCGTAACAACGACCCCAGAAAAATATACAGTAAACCAATCATTAGAGACTGAAACCGGGGGAAAAGAAAGGGAAAGAAAGAAAAAGGAAAAAAAAGAAAAAGATAATAAAGAAAAAAGAACATGATCAAATATGATCAGGCTGGTGAATAGATCAGTGCCATACACTAGATTTTGGGCGTATTTTGGTCTGTTAGAAGAAA
>NW_027912337.1:0-232 GCF_054177405.1 Leptonychotes weddellii
CTACAACAATGCTAACTGATAAACCATCCCCAAACTCAGCGGACTGGAACACCGATTCTCGCAGGATGGCCGGTACAGCTGTACTCGAATGCTCTGCCGGCTGGGTCAGTGCTGCTTCTCACTGCTGGTCTGCAGATCGGCGGGGCTAGCTAGCTCTTTTCCACCTGTGTTGGTTCTGGGGCCCCAGCTGAAGAGGCTACCGGAAGGAAGCATAATAAGAGGCGAAGCAGAA
>NW_027912338.1:0-232 GCF_054177405.1 Leptonychotes weddellii
ACAAATAGGTGGTTACCAGAGGGGAGATAAGTTGGGGATGGGTGAAATAGGTGAAGGGGATTAAGAGTACTTATCTTGATGAGTCCTATATAGAATTGTTGAATCACTATATTGTACACCTGAAACTAATACAACACTCTGTTAAATATACCAGAAAAAACAAGGTAAAAAGGGTGATATTTTGCCATTTGTGACAACACGGATGAAGCTAGAGGGTATTATGCTACTGAAA
>NW_027912339.1:0-232 GCF_054177405.1 Leptonychotes weddellii
ACAAATAGGTGGTTACCAGAGGGGAGATAAGTCGGGGATGGGTGAAATAGGTGAAGGGGATTAAGAGTACTTATCTTGATGAGTCCTATATAGAATTGTTGAATCACTATATTGTACACCTGAAACTAATACAACACTCTGTTAAATATACCAGAAAAAACAAGGTAAAAAGGGTGATATTTTGCCATTTGTGACAACATGGATGAAGCTAGAGGGTATTATGCTACTGAAA
>NW_027912340.1:0-232 GCF_054177405.1 Leptonychotes weddellii
TATTCTTCATTGTTATTTTTATGATTTCTATACGTGGGTCTAGTTTGTGGTTCTCTAACCCAAGGAGATGGAGTAGTAGGACATCTGCTTTGAGTAAATAGAAGTTCACTGGATAAGCTACAATGGTTATTGATAGGAGGCTAACAAAACGTCAGGTGGCAGGTTCTGCTTATCCTCTAGCCAAAGCTCAGTGGAGGCCGTGACATAGGACAAGATCTGCAGCCAGAGCACA
>NW_027912341.1:0-232 GCF_054177405.1 Leptonychotes weddellii
TATTCTTCATTGTTATTTTTATGATTTCTATATGTGGGTCTAGTTTGTGGTTCTCTAACCCAAGGAGATGGAGTAGTAGGACATCTGCTTTGAGTAAATAGAAGTTCACTGGATAAGCTACAATGGTTATTGATAGGAGGCTAACAAAACGTCAGGTGGCAGGTTCTGCTTATCCTCTAGCCAAAGCTCAGTGGAGGCCATGACATAGGACAAGATCTGCAGCCAGAGCACA
>NW_027912342.1:0-232 GCF_054177405.1 Leptonychotes weddellii
AATAAATAAATAAAATCTTTAAAAAAAAAAAAGGGGGGGATAAAACTATCTAACTTGTAGGGTTGAAGAGTAAACAAAATGTGGATTAACAAACACCACATTGTAAATGTTCAAAAAATGTTACTACTTTACCAAAATCATAATCCATATAGTGGATTAATGCTAAGAAAAATGTTCAATATTAATGTGTAAGTAGCATCAAAATGGAAGGAAGTGGAGTCCTTATTAGAAA
>NW_027912343.1:0-232 GCF_054177405.1 Leptonychotes weddellii
CTAACACAGAAGGCATAGGGAAATCTACAAACAAGGCAAAGAAGAAACATAAGGCTGTATCATATAAGCCCAGATTCAAACAAGAATGAAGACAGTTAATAACAATTAGTTCTAAAAAATGGGCAGAAGACTTGAACAGACACTTCTCCAAAGAAGACATACAAATGGCTAACAGACACATGGAAAAATGTTCATCATCCTTAGCCATCAGGGAAATTCAAATGGGAAATTC
>NW_027912344.1:0-232 GCF_054177405.1 Leptonychotes weddellii
ATCTACAAAAAACCGACAGCTAACATTATACAAAAGATCAGAACCAAGGCAAAGATGTATGTTCTTACCATTCTTACTCAACATCTTGCTGGAACTTTTAGCCAGTGCAATAATAAGGCAAGAAAAGGAAATAAAAGGCATATAGATAGAAAAAGAAGAAGTAGAACTGTCCCTATTCTCAGATAACATAATTGCCTATGTAGAAAATCCCCAAAATCCTCAGAAAAAAAAA
>NW_027912345.1:0-232 GCF_054177405.1 Leptonychotes weddellii
TTTAAAAATTAGACAATTGAGGGGCGCCTGGGTGGCTCAGTTGGTTAAGCAACTGCCTTCGGCTCAGGTCATGATCCTGGGGTCCCGGGATCGAGTCCCGCATCGGGCTCCCTGCTCGGCAGGGAGTCTGCTTCTCCCTCTGACCCTCCTCCCTCTCATGCTCTCTGTCTCTCATTCTCTCTCTCGCAAATAAATAAATCAAATCTTTTAAAAAAATAAAAAAATTAAAAAA
>NW_027912346.1:0-1430 GCF_054177405.1 Leptonychotes weddellii
GGAACTTCCCTGACTGACACTGTGCCGGGGTCCAGGGTCCCTCAGTCGTCCCTCTGCATCCTCACCATAAAGCCCAGTAGGGCCGGGGCTGCCCCTCTGCCCACCAGAGGGAGGCCCTGCTCCTTCTGCCAAGTCCCCCAGTGTCTCTGAGACCTGGATGCGGAAGTCCGGATTCACCACGTGCTCCCATCCCCCCCCAATGGACCTTCCCTGACTGACGCTGTGCTGGGGTCCGGGGACCCTCAGTCCTCCCTCTGCATCCTCAGCGTGAAGCCCAGCAGGACCTGGGCCCGCCCCTCCGCCCACTTGAGGGAAGCCCTGCTCCTTCCGCCAAAGACCCCAGAGTCTCTCGGGAGACCCGGGTGCACCAGTCCGGCCGCACTGGCCGCGTGTCCCCATCCCGCCCAGCGGCCGTCCCGGACTCACCCTGGGGCCCGACCTCGGTGAGGTCCCCTCTGGCCTGAGCTCGAGAGTCCCTCGGTCCTGGCCCCGATCGATCCCCACCCCGTCCCCACCTGGACACCCTGGGGCTCCCTGTGCCCCGCCCCTTCCCGAGCTGGCATCCTTCCCCGCTGACCAAGGTCCGAGGTTCCCTCACACCCCCGAGGCGCATTTCAGCGGACGGACGCCACCTGTGGCCACCCTCCCCGGGGGGGCCCCCAGGGCCTGGCCGCGGCAGGGCCCGAGGGGCTGGACCTGAGCGGGGAAGAGTGGCCCCCACAGTCCTCCGTCTGCCCCCGGAACCCGCTCCAGGGAGGGCCCGGGCCCGTCCCTCTGGGGACCCGTGTCCTTTGTCCTGGGCCCCGGCGGGAGGGGCTCAGCGGGACGACGCTGCCCCTGCCCGGGGTCTCTCGGGGCTGCCGGCATGGGCCACCTGGCTCCTGGGGGTCCCTCCACTCTGTGCTCCTTCACGGGCGGGCCTACCTGCACGCCTGGCCTGGCCCGACCGAGATCCAGCCTCGCACACACGGAGGTCCTGGCGTCTCGCACGCCTCCGAGGCGGAAGTCGGCGCTCGTCACATCCGGACCCCATAGGAAGGGGTCCCCTAGGGCTGACAGCCCGTCGGGCGGACATGGGTTCCGGGCTGGGCTCCGTGGGGGCAGGAGAGGGGAGCGGGCAGGCCGGGGGTCTCTCGGGCCTCCCTGGGCTCCTCACCTGGACCCCGCCCGGCAAGGTTGGGGCCCCGCCCCCGGCACCCCGCTGAGCCCGTGCCTGTGCACCTCACACATAGGCTCGCACCCTGCCCCCCGCCTTCCCTGACACGGAGACAGAGACTGGACTCTGGCAGTGTCGCCACCCAGCTTGCCGGTGACCAGCTGCACAGAAGCAATCACGGGGACCCTCTGGTCACCCCAGCCCCCAGCCCCCCGCCCCCGGGTCGGGCCGGGCCTGTCCGGGCGGGGCCGGGGGCATTTGCACTGCAGTGCTC
>NW_027912347.1:0-232 GCF_054177405.1 Leptonychotes weddellii
GTGTGTGTGTGGTGACCAAAGATCAGGTTCTAAGAAAATTGCCTAAAGCTGTGCCTGTATTCCAAGCATCCTGTTTTTATGTAGATTGTATGTTTAATATGGGGTGGTTTGGGGGAAGACACTGAAAATTTGGGAGAATATTGCTACAACTCTATCCCAATGGTAAATATACATATTATGATATAGGTATAGATATATAGATATAGATACATATCTCTCTCTCTGGGGACCA
>NW_027912348.1:0-232 GCF_054177405.1 Leptonychotes weddellii
CTGAAGAAATAACTCAAAAGAAGAAAAATAGTTGGGGGGGGAGGAAGCAGACAAAAAGAAAAATGGAAAAAAAAATACCTAAAATTGATGAAATAAGAGCATACTATGGTATAAAAAGAAAAATAGTATTATTATTAAGAATGTTACATATGTGGGGGCGCCTGGGTGGCTCAGTTGGTTAAGTGACTGCCTTCAGCTCGGGTCATGATCCTGGAGTCCCGGGATCGAGTCC
>NW_027912349.1:0-232 GCF_054177405.1 Leptonychotes weddellii
ACGACGTGATCAATAAATTGGATTGGTGACAGCAAAAAAAAAAAAAAAAAAAAAAAAAAAAAAAAAAAATCAATCCACAAAAATCACCAGACTCAGATATAAAATGTTACTGAAAAAACATTAATACCAAAATGGTGATTTCTTCTCACGGATGTCAGCGGCTGCAGCTCTGACAGCGAGGGTGACAAGGGCCTCCCTGCGCCCCCCAAGGCCAAGGCGAGCAAAGGGGGGA
>NW_027912350.1:0-232 GCF_054177405.1 Leptonychotes weddellii
CAGCTTCAAATCTCTCTGATCCATTTTAAGGGTCCACCTCATTAGATCAGACCAACCCAGGATAATTTGCTTTGTCATTAACTCAAAGTCAGCTTGTTAGGGGTCTTAATTGGAATATCCCTTCTGCCACATAATGTGACAGAGTGAAAGGGGTGAGATCCCATCATTGTTGTAAGTCCTGCTTACACCCCAAAGCAGGATATTACACAGAGCCTGTGCACCAGGGGGGCAG
>NW_027912351.1:0-232 GCF_054177405.1 Leptonychotes weddellii
GCTAAGATGTGGAAGCAGCCCAAGTGTCCATCGACTGAGGAATGGGTAAAGAAGATGTGGTATATACATACAATGGAATATTATTCAGCCATAAAAAAGAATGAAATCTTGCCACTTGCAATGACATGGATAGAGCTAAAGTATAATGCTTAGTGAAACAAATCAGTCAGAGAAAGACAAATACCATATGCTTTCACACATATGTGGAATTTTAAGAAACAAAAGAAGGCAA
>NW_027912352.1:0-232 GCF_054177405.1 Leptonychotes weddellii
AGATCTTCGTGTGTCTATCATTTTTTTTCTTTCGTGGAGTATTTCCTTAGGGAAATTCCTAGCATTGGGATTATTTGCCTGAAGGGCATTTTTATGCTATTTTATTGTTTTTGGTAAATTGAAATGTGTTTTGTTTGGAAAATTTCACAACAGCTTTCGAGGTCATAGGAGCACAAGGGTATTGCAAAACCAAGGCTGGTGACCCAAGTGCCTGGCACCGAGTCTGCTCAGG
>NW_027912353.1:0-232 GCF_054177405.1 Leptonychotes weddellii
AAGCTAGTGGGTAGCAGGGTCACATAGATAAGTGACAGATCTACCGCTGTTGGAGGTGTTCAAATGTCTCCGTCAATTAGGGATGATTTTGAGGCCATACGGTCTTCTCATACTAATATCCCAGGATATACCAGCCCAGAAGACATATCTGATTACAATTTTGTCATGCTTATTTCATTCGGTTCCAATGTAGCTTTTTTTTGGGATTTCTTTACTCCTATTTTATTTGTAG
>NW_027912354.1:0-232 GCF_054177405.1 Leptonychotes weddellii
AGAACAATGAAAAACAGAAAGGCTAATAGGGAAAAGAGAGTCTGGAAATTTCCCTTACTTTGAAGTCATTTATCACAATTTGTAAGTTGTATTAAAATGACAACACATATTAAGCAACCATATCAACAAAAATGTCTTTGGAAAAATATGAAAAAATATTATGTATATTTAGGTCATTATTATTACCTGGTATTAAAGACAACCAATTTTTAATTTTTGGATTAAATGAAAC
>NW_027912355.1:0-232 GCF_054177405.1 Leptonychotes weddellii
CAAAGTGGATGAAAGACCTCAATATGAGACCGGAATCCATCAAAATCCTAGAGGAGAACATAGGCAGGAACCTCTTTGACATTGGCCACAGCAACTGCTTTCAAGACACATCTCCAAAAGCTAGTGAAACAAAAGCAAAAATGAACTTTTGGGACTTCATCAAGATAAAAAGCTTCTGCACAGCAAAGGAAACAATCAACAAAACAAAGAGGCAACCCACAGAATGGGAGAA
>NW_027912356.1:0-232 GCF_054177405.1 Leptonychotes weddellii
AGGCACAATTTAACCCATAACAGGCTGCTAATGAACACAGGGTTTCTTCTGGGGGCAACAAAAATGTTCTAAATTTGCTTATAGTGATGGTTGCAAAACTTCTTGACTACTCTAAAAACCACTGAACAGTATGTTTTCAGTAGGTGTGCTCTATGGTATGTGCATTATATCTGAATAAAATTGGTTTAAAAAAATGAAAGAGAAATCAAGACATTCCCACATTTAAAGAGGA
>NW_027912357.1:0-1430 GCF_054177405.1 Leptonychotes weddellii
CCCAAGGTCAAGGGAGACTTCCCTGCTCCTGCACCCCTTGTTCTGCGTCTGGCTGCCTCTGCCTCTGCCTGGGGGCCTCTCCTTTGTCTCCAGCATGTGTGTGCCCTGTGGGCATGCCCCGTGTGCGTGTGCGCTGCATCCTGGTCCTGCATCCCCACTGCTTCTTTGTCTTGGCTTTTGTGTCCAGACAACAGAGAAGGGGGGCAGAGTGTGTGTTGCTGTCATCCATCCTGTCTCGTTATCCATCTGCAAACAGACCCCCTCCAGACGCCCCGCACCTGCTCCCCAGCCCTCCCAGCCAGCAGGTGCTCCCCCTCCCTCCACCCAGCAGGTGCTGCAGCCAGCCAGCCCCTCCCGGCTGCTGCCAGAGAAAGGCACAGACCTCATCCAGCACCACGGCCACCTCCCCCATCCTCCCCGCCCTCCCCACCCTCCCACCTCATTTCTTTCCCTTTATGGGCAGATCCCGGCAGAGCCAGACAAGCCCTGCGGAAGACTTTACTCGGACCCCCGACACCTGAGAGGAGCCATACCCTCTGACCCCCAGATCTGAGGCACCCCCAGCCCCATCAGTGTATCCTCTTGAACATTCCGCCAAGTCATCCTCCTCCACCCAATGCCACGGCCGTCTCTGCCTTCATCATCCCTCCTGGGATATCCAGCCTCCACTGCAGCCCCCTCTCATGTACTCCCCTCACCCCAGCCAGCAGCCTCTTGAACCGCAGAGCTGGCCTCATCACTCCCCCGCCCACAGCCGGTGACACCCCACAGGTCGCAGGAGGCAAAGCAAGATCTTACCTTTACCTGCAAGGCCCTTCCTGGGCTGGCCCCCCGCTGAGGCTCCAAGTTCACCCCTCACCAAGCTCCTGCTTGCCGGCACACCTCCCAGCCCAGCCCTGCCTGGCCTCGTCGTCTCTGCGAAACTTTCTCCGACCTCCCGGTGAAGGTCAAGGCCATTAGTTACACACACTCCCTAACCGACACATGCCCCTCTCCTTCGGGGCTGATTTCAGTTTGGGATTATATCGATTGGTTTGCTTGTCTGTTGTACACACGCACATTCCATAACCGGTCTATGCGATTCCTCTCAGGAGAAAATTGCTCCGTGTTGTCACCATGGTATCCCCAGGGGCTTGGCATAGGGTCTGACCCACGGGACACCCTCAGTGTATGCGTGTCCGAAAAAGAACTAAACCTTATGGGGGTGCCCGGGTGGCTCAGTCGTTGGGCGTCCGCCTTCAGCTCAGGTCATGATCCCAGGGTCCCGGGATCGAGCCCCGCATCGGGTTCCCTGCTCCGCGGGAAGCCTGCTTCTCCCTCTCCCTCTGCCCCTGCTTGTGTTCCTGCTCTCGCTGTCTCTCTCTCTGTGTCAAATAAATAAATAAAATCTTAAAAAAAAAAAAAAAGAACTAAACCTTAAAACCCTGCAG
>NW_027912358.1:0-232 GCF_054177405.1 Leptonychotes weddellii
AACATCTCTTTCTAGGAGGACACAATTCAACTTATAACAATGGGGAAAAAGGATACTGTGGGAAATAGCTATTAAGAAAATGACCAAATCAGCGGAGCAAGATGGCGGAGGAGTAGGAGACCTGGATTTCGTCTCCTCTCAGGAATTCAGCAGGATAGGGATCAAACCATTCTGAACACCTACAAACTCAACAGGAGATCGAAGAAAGGAATAGCAACAACTCTCTGAACAG
>NW_027912359.1:0-232 GCF_054177405.1 Leptonychotes weddellii
CCAAAGGCAAGGGAAGCAAGGGCAAAAATGAATTATTGGGACTTCATCAAGATAAAAAGCTTTTGCAAAGCAAAGGAAACAGTCAACAAAACCAAAAGACAACCGACCGAATGGGAGAAGATATTTGCAAATGACATATCAGATAAAGGGCTAGTATCCAAAATCTATAAAGAACTCATCAAACTCAACACCCAAAGAACAAAGAATCCAATCAAGAAATGGGCAGAAGACA
>NW_027912360.1:0-232 GCF_054177405.1 Leptonychotes weddellii
ATGAAACAAACAAATGATTAAAGGGGAAAAAAGAAAGAGAGAGAAACCAAGAAACAGACTCTTAACTATTGTGAACAAACTGATGGTTACCAGAGGCGAGGTCAGTGGGGGATGGGTAAAGTAGGCGACGGGGATTAAGGAGTGCACTACATTGTAATCAGCACCAGGTGATGTATGGAATTGGTGAATTGCTTTATTGCACACCTGAAACTAATATAACACTGTATGTCAA
>NW_027912361.1:0-232 GCF_054177405.1 Leptonychotes weddellii
CAAAGCAAGTTGATTCTAGTTTCAAAATATATATTTGATAATATTATTTCACAATACCTTCCCCAATATTACTCCAGTCAAATGAACAACAAAATGAAAGTGACTCCTAACTGTATGCTTTGCATTCACTCTTGCCCTCTAAACCACTCCTCATAATCATTCTTAAAAAAAATAGTTTAGATTATTCCACTTTTTTTTTAAAAAATTTTATTATGTTATGTTAGTCACCATA
>NW_027912362.1:0-232 GCF_054177405.1 Leptonychotes weddellii
ACATTGTGAGTGCCTTTGTTGCATCCAGGAGGTAAAAAAAAAAAAAAAAAAAAGAGCCTGGAGCCCAAATGGGGAGGGAAAAACTAACACACCTGAAAAAGAAAATTAATATCTAGGTTGGGAATAAAATAGGAAAGGAATAAAATGAAGTCTCACAGATCTTTCCATGACCCAGCCCCCAAGGCTCTTTCTTTCCTGGACTTACTCGGAGGCTGGAATCTCTTATCTTTGC
>NW_027912363.1:0-232 GCF_054177405.1 Leptonychotes weddellii
AACAGTGACTATTTTTAAATGGCTAGCTGTATCTGAACAAAATGTCCCTATTTTTGTGTTTATATTTAAAACATTGTGAAAATGATGTTGTCTCTGAAAAAGAAAAGTAATATTAGGGTATCCGTATCAGACCCCATTCAAATCCCAGCTAGATTCGGCTCATGGAACATTTGTGAACCACGGTTCCCATAGCAACGGGCGACATATTTTTAGCAAATGCGGCTCCTTCCTA
>NW_027912364.1:0-232 GCF_054177405.1 Leptonychotes weddellii
GAGGAGTAGGAGACCTGGATTTCGTCTCCTCTCAGGAATTCAGCTGGATAGGGATCAAACCATTCTGAACACCTACAAACTCAACAGGAGATCGAAGAAAGGAATAGCAACAACTCTCTGAACAGAAAAGCGACCACTTTCTGGAAGGTAGGACATGCGGAGAAGTGAATCCGAGGCGATATTCGGGAGGATAGAGAGCGGGGGAGGGGCCTCCGTCGGCCGCTTCTGGCAA
>NW_027912365.1:0-232 GCF_054177405.1 Leptonychotes weddellii
AAAACCCTTAACAGCCGTTTGAGGCATATTCCCGTGCTTCTCCTCTGTGCTTTGAGGTTCCAGGCTGGCTCTTCGAACTCCCTGCTGACCTTGGAGTTTCAGAATTTGTCCTAGCTGTCCTGTAGTAATTAACAAAAATAAATATGTTGATTTAAATTAAAGTGAGGCTCTTGGAGAGGAATCCGGAAATGAGCTTCCCAAGAGGCCCCACTGAGGCCCAGGCTGATACGCT
>NW_027912366.1:0-232 GCF_054177405.1 Leptonychotes weddellii
AAACAAATGCTAGGAAAAGTCATTATATATAATACACACACACACAAATAAACTTCAGAAAAAAATTATATACACAAACATCTGTACATAGAGTACGATGAGTATGTATGTGTTCATACACATGTAAAGTGAATATAGGTTTGTTTATCAAACCCTGGAAAACTACTTCAAAGGAGTAGTTTCAGGGAAAATGGCAGGAAGTAAGTAGCATCTGACATAGCTGACAGTTTGG
>NW_027912367.1:0-232 GCF_054177405.1 Leptonychotes weddellii
GGTAATTTGATGCGAGTCCTGTGCTGAAAGTCGGCCCTGAAACAAGAGGAAAAACAGAGTCATGCCACCCTGTTTGAGAAATGAAAGCATCCCGGGGTACCAGGCACTCTTCTGGCTGCACCACCCATAAATTCTCCCCTGCGCCCCTCAGAACAGCACTCTCCATCATCCCACTTTGCGGGTGGACGGTGATTACACCTGCGCCCGGAGACCACGTGTGAGGTTCCACGAC
>NW_027912368.1:0-1430 GCF_054177405.1 Leptonychotes weddellii
CTGTTTTGTTTGCTGTTATAACCCAGCACCTATTCCAGTGCCTGGCACAGGGTAGGTGTTCAATAAATAGCTGTTGACTAAGTGAATGCCTAGATGAATTCTGATAGGTTGACATAGATTGCCTAAGGAGCAGTGTTGAGGAGGATTCCGGGGCTTCATCTTGGCTGAGCTCAAGATGGGGGATGCCAGGTTATCTGTCATCACTGGGGATTGATGCAGAAATACCTCAGGTGATTCTTAAGAGCAGGGATCTGTTATGCATCTTACACATTCTATGCATATTTATTTTCAATTAAAAACTATCATTTCCCATAAAATTACATTTTTTTCCGCATAAGAAAACCTGCCACAGTAACTTGCACGTGGTAGGAATCAATCAATATTTGTTAAGTATTAGTCATGTTTTCCAAAAACAGTGCTCTGCAGTCAGTGGGCACTCAATCAACTGCCCACTGATTGATGTGTTTTAATTAAACATTTCTACATATGCCTTCACATCTATTTACCCCGATTAGCACCTTTTTAACCTAAAAAAGAAATATAATCAGTATATCACAACTTGTAGGTGATGTTAAAGGAGCAGCAAACACTAGTGAAGGACTCGAACCATAAAAAACCTACGTGAAGATGGTTTTTGTTTACTTTCAAGGAAAATAATTCAAAGTGCATATTAAGCTCTAGGAGCAATGACAAGAACAAGAATGTCAAAGTAGTCACGGTAATAATGGGAAGCTAATGAGACACATGTGTGCAATGTGATCTCCCAGTGGGCTGTTTGGGATGGAATGCCTCATGAAGAAGGGAGGGCCAGTCCTTCTCTAAGAATCTTCTAGGTGCCGGTGCTTTCAGAACGCTAGGTCCAGTTTTCAGACTTATGTGCTCCATCCTCAAAAGAGGCCCATGTACATGGAATAAAAAGAGAAATGCACAGAAATACAAATGGTTAATAATAGCCAGCATGTGTTTATGTGTTGGACCCCGCTCTAGTCACTTCATATTTGTGCTTAATTTAGGGCTTATAACAAGCCCATGAGGTGGCTACTACTACTTTAAGGAACCAGGTATTGATCTGTGATTAGAAATGTAAGGGGAGCCTTGTGCATAGCTCAGTTGAGAAGGATCAAGAAAGAAGTCAGAGTTGTTGACTCTAGAATACACTGCAATTAGTTAAGAACAAACCATGGTCACTGGTATTTGACTTAGAACATGGAGAAAAGAAATGTACCTCCGAGGCGCCTGGGTGGCTCAGTCGTTAAGCGTCTGCCTTCGGCTCAGGTCATGATCCCAGGGTCCTGGGATCGAGTCCCACATCAGGCTCCCTGCTCAGCGGGAAGCCTGCTTCTCCCTCTCCCACTCCCCCTGCTTGTGTTCCTGTTCTCGCTGTCTCTCTCTGTCATATAAATAAATAAAATCTTTAAAAAAAAAAAAAA
>NW_027912369.1:0-232 GCF_054177405.1 Leptonychotes weddellii
ATAAAAAAAATAAAAAAAAAAATAATGGTCAGAAAAAATAGTGACTGAAGATATATTCAGCCAAAAAATGTAAGGAAAAATATTATAGAGTTAGGTCAGACAAGTAATAAAAGTAATTTGTTATTATTTTGGGCTTTAGGACCCTGTGGAGTTTATCAGCTTTTTACAATTTGTAACTTATTGAGATTTCTTATACTGAATAAACATTCACTTCTGTGCCTTTTGTATTTTG
>NW_027912370.1:0-232 GCF_054177405.1 Leptonychotes weddellii
CAAAGGAAGTTGATTCTAGTTTCAAAATATATCTTTGATAATATTATTTCACAATACCTTCCCCAATATTACTCCAGTCAAATGAACAACAAAATGAAAGTGACTCCTAACTGTATGCTTTGCATTCACTCTTGCCCTCTAAACCACTCCTCATAATCATTCTTAAAAAAAATAGTTTAGATTATTCCACTTTTTTTTTAAAAAATTTTATTATGTTATGTTAGTCACCATA
>NW_027912371.1:0-232 GCF_054177405.1 Leptonychotes weddellii
AGGATGGGCTTACTGTGGCTCATAATCAAACAAAAGCACAAGCACCAGAACCACAGCCAGAGTCTCAGCCACAGCCCGAACAATCGGATTTAACAGCAGACTTGAATAAAGAGGTTAATCAAGAAGAGACGACCAAAGTAGAAGAAAGTTTAAAACAACAGCCTACTACTGATCAAACCTTAATCAAAAAACCTTTAACTACAGAGCCTTTAACTACAGACAAAGTAGCCGA
>NW_027912372.1:0-232 GCF_054177405.1 Leptonychotes weddellii
AAGGTGTTGACAACACTAATTTCTTCTGGAGGCTTTTTTTTTTTTTTTTTTTAAAGATTTTATTTATTTATTTGACAGAGAGAGACAGTGAGAGAGGGAACACAAGCAGGCAGAGTGGGAGAGGGAGAAGCAGGCTCCCCGCTGAGCAGAGAGCCCGATGCGGGGCTCGATCCCAGGACCCTGGGATCATGACCTGAGCCGAAGGCAGACGCTTAACGACTGAGCCACCCAG
>NW_027912373.1:0-232 GCF_054177405.1 Leptonychotes weddellii
AGGGGACGTGGAGGGCATTCATGACCCCACACAGGGGGAGACCACACCATTTTGGGGATTAAAGTAATCTGTTTTCAACTTCCTTGCTGGAATGAAGTATGTCCAGTGGTGGGAGGGTGTGGGGTAATGGGGGGGTTCCCAGGAAGGAGGGGTTCCCACCACCCCTGGGGTTGTTGCTGGAGGTACTGTGCGGTCCCCCGGGGTGTGTGACGGATGGCGAATCCTGACTCCA
>NW_027912374.1:0-232 GCF_054177405.1 Leptonychotes weddellii
AGGGGACGTGGAGGGCATTCATGACCCCACACGGGGGGAGACCACACCATTTTGGGGATTAAAGTAATCTGTTTTCAACTTCCTTGCTGGAATGAAGTATGTCCAGTGGTGGGAGGGTGTGGGGTAATGGGGGGGTTCCCAGGAAGGAGGGGTTCCCACCACCCCTGGGGTTGTTGCTGGAGGTACTGTGCGGTCCCCCAGGGTGTGTGACGGATGGCGAATCCTGACTCCA
>NW_027912375.1:0-232 GCF_054177405.1 Leptonychotes weddellii
ACCTCACATTCTGGGTTTGGCAGATGAGGTGGCGAATACTGGAGGAGGTCTGGCTTTGGAATGTTGGAGATCAACACAGTTCTGGCAACATTGAATTTGAGGCATCTATAGAGTTCACCTGTACCTGTAAGATATTTCAGGTAAAAAGCCCAATACACAGATCTGAAATCTGCAGGGGAATGTCTTCTCCACGGCACACATGTCCATATAGGCCACACAGACAAAGGCACAC
>NW_027912376.1:0-232 GCF_054177405.1 Leptonychotes weddellii
TACCCACAGCCAAGCATGAGAACCATGTACTAAGGACAGAACTGGGGCCCACGATGTAAGACTGGCTTTATCCAGAGCTGACCAGTACTGAATGTGGGAAGGGGCAGTGGAGCTGAATCAGTGGTGATCCAGAGATCTGGGTTCTTTCTGTGCCATCATATTGCTTATGGCCAATGCCACTCAGAGACGATGGTTTCTGAGGATGTGACCAGAGAAAAGAAAGAGGTATGGA
>NW_027912377.1:0-232 GCF_054177405.1 Leptonychotes weddellii
TTCTCCTAGCTAACACACTCCTTTTAAATTACTGCTTGAGGTCCTTTTGTCCCTGATTTAAACCTATCTATTCCTTGACAACTTGTATAATTCATAATTCTATCCCCTCTTACAATTGTGCCCTATACTTTTCTGAACACGGCTTTTTCCATATTCCTTATTGCATTACATTTTAATTTTCTGAGAACTCAAATGATACACAGTGTTTGTGAATTCATTATTAAAAAAAAAA
>NW_027912378.1:0-232 GCF_054177405.1 Leptonychotes weddellii
ACAGGCAAGGGAGGAGGGATATGCTCACCAGACTGCGTGGTCCTGCTGAGCCAACCCTCCTGATCCACGAGGGACCGTCCCAGTGGATGCCTGTACTTCCGCCCCGGGCCACCTTGCCCCCCCACCGGGGCACTGCGGGCAGGCTCTCACCAGGGGCACACACCAACCCTGCCCAGGGCCTGCTCTACCCCACAAGGACCAGATCCTGAGCAGAGGGCTGGAGGAGGAGACA
>NW_027912379.1:0-1430 GCF_054177405.1 Leptonychotes weddellii
AGTGGGTTGTCATTGGATGGGGGTGTACTGGGGGGGGATTATGTTATAGAGGAAAATCATCTTCCTTATAGAATTGGAGACTAACTTTCCAAAGATGAGGAACTAGTGAAGGGAATCTCCCTAATAAGTGCCTAATAGATTCTGTCACTAGATATTATTATATACATATTCTCTAATCTTCATAACAAATTTGAAATGTTGCCACTATTATCCTTTTTATTTTTAGATGAGTAAGCTAGGCTCAGAATAGTTATGCAATTTAATAAGGTCTTACAATTGATACGAGGAGTAATGTCTTCATTACCTTTGCCCTTTCCAAACCATTTGTCACATGTCTAATGGAGTCATATGATCATATCACATTCTTGCCTAAAATCCTCCCATTATTCCCTAAGTCACAGAGTTCAAAGCAAGATTCAGTCTTTACCTACCTCTCCAGCATCATCCATCAACTTTGTGGACATTGCACTAAGTTACATCAATAGTTAATGACTTGTGGTCCCAGAAAATCTCTGATACAGATTTAATATAAGCTTTGGCATATCCTTCACCATTGAGAGATCTGGTGCCTGCCTCCTTATCCCCCTCTTTCTGACTCAGTATACTTATATATTTCCCCTGACTAATTCCTCACACCCTTCAAAATTGAGATCAGGTTTTACTTCCTTTTTGATCCTTTGGAGAACCTGGTCTTGCTTCAGTTTCTTTCCTGAATGATTCCTTAACCACTTGTGCTTGCATCATCCCTTGTGATTGTATTATTGTATATTAATGTATCTGTCACACAGTACACCTTGGATCTTTGAAAGAAAGCCATGAATTATACCTAGAACTAGCACATTACCTGGCACTTCATTGATACTACAATTTGATGAACCGAAGGAATTGAATCAGGCTAAAGTAGGGTCAAAGTAAAGACAGCCCAAGAATGCTGGGTTTGAAAAAAAAAGAACTTTCCCATCCAGGTGGTAGAGAAAGTGGTAAATAATTTTATTTTATTTTATTTTATTTAAAGATTTTATTTATTTATTTGAGAGAGAGAGAATGAGAGACAGAGAGCATGAGAGGGAGGAGGGTCAGAGGGAAAAGCAGACTCCCTGCCGAGCAGGGAGCCCGATGCGGGACTCGATCCCGGGACTCCAGGATCATGACCTGAGCCAAAGGCAGTCGCTTAACCAACTGAGCCACCCAGGCGCCCCGAGAAAGTGGTAAATAATTTTAAAGGAAGATCGTAACAAAAATATCTTGTCAGATACTTCAATTTGTCAAAATAACATTTAGCTCATTTATCTTAAAGATAGTTGGCAATAGTTACTCATCTTAGACTAGACTGATTTAATCCATTTGCACTCATTCTTAATTTTACATCTGTAATCTTCTAGAATGGTTTATGCTCTAGCTGCTTTGGCTTCCTTATTTCCTGATGGTGC
>NW_027912380.1:0-232 GCF_054177405.1 Leptonychotes weddellii
AGTTTCTGCTTTACCCCTTTCTGCATTTCTGATTTTTTTTTTTTTCCAAAAAGAAAGGAGAGAGCAAACCGAGGATGGGTGTGAAGTGCAGCGCCTCGGGTGGGCAGGGGTGGGGGTCACCCTGCGGGGCCGGGAGGAGGCCACCTGCTGGAGCCGCACCTGCCTGCTGCCGGGGACATGCCAGCCATGTCCACTGAAAGGCAATGCACAGTCTCCTCTCTCTCTCCAGCCA
>NW_027912381.1:0-232 GCF_054177405.1 Leptonychotes weddellii
GCCCGTCTGGTGGTCTGTCTCCCCGGTGTCCCGTCTGGAGCGTGCGCAGCCACCTGCCTAACTGGAGAGCCTGGCCCGTCCCGCCCACCCCGGGGCTGGTGCGACGAGCCAGCACCTTCGAGCGAGCCGCGCAGCAACGGGGCCTCCGGGGTGGCCCCTCCGCGGGGCCGGGTGCAGCATGGGCGCACACCTAACAGGCACTCTCGTCTACAAGAGCACGGAGGGTGCACCC
>NW_027912382.1:0-232 GCF_054177405.1 Leptonychotes weddellii
GCCCGTCTGGTGGTCTGTCTCCCCGGTGTCCCATCTGGAGCGTGCGCAGCCACCTGCCTAACTGGAGAGCCTGGCCCGTCCCGCCCACCCCGGGGCTGGTGCGACGAGCCAGCACCTTCGAGCGAGCCGCGCAGCAACGGGGCCTCCGGGGTGGCCCCTCCGCGGGGCCGGGTGCAGCATGGGCGCACACCTAACAGGCGCTCTCGTCTACAAGAGCACGGAGGGTGCACCC
>NW_027912383.1:0-232 GCF_054177405.1 Leptonychotes weddellii
AGAGGGCGTGGGAGAGGGAGAAGCAGGCCTCCTGCCGAGCAGGGAACCTGATGTGGGGCTCGATCCCAGGACCCTGGGATCATGGCCTGAGCCGAAGGCAGACGCTTAACCATGTGAGCCACCCAGGCGCCCAATAGATAAAATTTTTAAAACAACAACAACAAAAAGTATCCCAATGATTTCAGTGGAGAATTCTACCAAATATTTAAATAAGAAATAATACCAACTCCAC
>NW_027912384.1:0-232 GCF_054177405.1 Leptonychotes weddellii
ATATAGAAGAGGAATGCAAGATAGAAACTTACCCAGACTGGGCGCCTGGGTGGCTCAGTCGTTAAGCGTCTGCCTTCGGCTCAGGTCATGATCCCAGGGTCCTGGGATCGAGTCCCACATCGGGCTCCCTGCTCGGCGGGAAGCCTGCTTCTCCCTCTCCCGCTCCCCCTGCTTGTGTTCCTGCTCTCGCTATCTCTCTCTCTGTCAAATAAATAAATAAAATCTTTAAAAA
>NW_027912385.1:0-232 GCF_054177405.1 Leptonychotes weddellii
CCACAGTGAATACCATTCTCAATGGGGAAAAACTGAGAGCTTTTCCCCTAAGCTCAGGAACCCAACAGGGATGCCCACTCTCACCATTGCTGTTCAACATAGCACTAGAAGTCCTAGCATCAGCAATCAGACAACAAAAAGAAAAGGTATTCAAATTGGCAAAGAAGTCAAACTCTCACTCTTTGAAGATGAATGATACTTTATGTGGAAAACCCAGAAGACTCCACCCCAA
>NW_027912386.1:0-232 GCF_054177405.1 Leptonychotes weddellii
CAGTTCTACCTCCAAACCCCAGTGCATGGTGCATCATCCCCCCACAGAGGAATTCACCACTAGAAAACAGAAACTAGGGGCGCCTGGGTGGCTCAGTCATTAGGCGTCTGCCTTTGGCTCAGGTCATGGTCCAAGGGTCCTGGGATCGAGCCCCGCATCGGGCTCTCTGCTCCGCGGGAAGCCTGCTTCTCCCTCTCCCACTCCCCCTGCTTGTGTTCCCTCTCTCATTGTC
>NW_027912387.1:0-232 GCF_054177405.1 Leptonychotes weddellii
GTCTCTCCCCACTTCTACTCTCCCTTCACGGTGGACTAGCTACTTGTCACAATGTCACCTCATCTCCTTGGCTCCAAATCTTTGTTTCCAACTGTAATCTCTACTGACTTAAAATCCTATACATTTCCGGGTGCCTGGGTGGCTCAGTCGGTTAAGCAACTGCCTTCAGCTCAGGTCATGACCCCAGGGTCCTGGGATCAAGTCCCACATCAAGCTCCCTGCTCTGCGGGGA
>NW_027912388.1:0-232 GCF_054177405.1 Leptonychotes weddellii
GCTCAGATAGTTAAGCGTCTGCCTTCAGCTCGAGTCATGATCCCAGAGTCCTGGGATTGAGTCCCGCATCAGGCTCCCTGCTCCTTGGGAGCCTGCTTCTCCCTCTGCCTCTCTCTCTGTCTGTCATGAATAAATAAAATCTTTAAAAAAAAAAAAAGTGGCTCTTTAAAAGGTCCACCTCTATTTAAAAAAAAAAAAATGCAAATGATTTGTGTATATAGATTTCATATCC
>NW_027912389.1:0-1430 GCF_054177405.1 Leptonychotes weddellii
ATGGCACTAAAATGAACCCTTGTCTGGTTAGTGAATTCCAATTTAAGGTATACATGATTGAGCTTCCTTCAGTACCCTTTACTAAAATAGTTGCCTTTTGAAAGGGGCTCAACATTTTAAGCTAATGAGATTATTTTTAATGGAAGATTTTTAGGCCTCAAAATAGACAGGTGGGAGAGAGAAGTTCTTAGACTAAACTGTTTGAAATTATAGCATTTTTGGTACGTAGTGGTGGGCTGGTAATGTTTAACAACAGATTCTCTGAAAAAATATGTGTATGCATGTACACACACACTCATATATGTTTATTATAAATTTGTGGGTACAAAGAACTCATAGCACCTTATTTGCAAAAAATAAAACATATAGTATTCTTTGTTATAAACTTATATATCTAATTGATTCTTAGAGAATGCTTTCATTGATTTTGGCCCAACTTTTATATCTATAACCAGCCAATTGTTACAACCGATGATCAAGTGTAGTTCCTAGATGAAGGTCAGTTGATATTCTTGTTATGTTTATTGTAGGATACAGGTTAAACAATGAAGTTGTATGTTGTAACTTCACTTGTTTTTGGATGACTGTGTTGAGTTCCTCGTTGAACTATATAATAGTTTCAGATACTGGAAGAGTATTCCCCAAATTTGTAACAATTTCTAAATTGTTATAATTTGTAGCAATGTAATAGCTATAAGCACTACACATTTTAATTAACTATTTTTAGAGCAGTTTTAGGTTCACAGAAACATTTAGAGGATGCTACAGAGATGTCTCATATACTCCTTGCCCCTATACATGCCTAGACTCCCCCACTGTCAACATCCCTCACTAGAGAGGTACATTTGTCACAATTGATGAAACTACACAGACACGTCATAATCACCCAAAATCCATTGTTTACAAATCCATTGTTTACATGAGAGTTCACCCTTGGTACTGTACATTCTATAAATCTGGACAACTGTATAATGGCATATATCTATCATAATAATATCATACAGAACATTTTCACTGCCTCAAAGTCCTTTGTGTTCTGCCTATTTATTCTTTTTCCCCTCCAATCCCTGGCAACCACTGATATTTTTACTGTCTCCATAGTTTTACCTTTTCCAGAATGTTATATAGGTGTAATTGTAGAGTATATAGCCTTTTCAGGTTGACTTCTTTCACTTAGTAATATGCATTTAAGTTTTCTCCATGCCTTTTCATGGCTTGATAGCTCATTTCTTTTTTTTTTTTTTTTTTAAAGATTTTATTTATTTATTTGAGAGAGAGAGAATGAGAGACAGAGAGCATGAGAGGGAGGAGGGTCAGAGGGAGAAGCAGACTCCCTGCCGAGCAGGGAGCCCGATGCGGGACTCGATCCCGGGACTCCAGGATCATGACCTGAGCTGAAGGCAGTCGCTTAACCAACTGAGCCACCCAGG
>NW_027912390.1:0-232 GCF_054177405.1 Leptonychotes weddellii
AGATCTTTACGCTCTTAATCACCATCGGTGCCATAGCCTCCCAAGTTAATTTTTATGTTGACTTTAAGGTTACCAATTTAATGTTATTAATTTCCTTCTTTATAATTTTAACTCTTTTTTTAAAAAAGATTTTATTTATTTATTGGAGAGAGAGAATGAGAGAGAGCATGAGAGGGGGAGGGTCAGAGGGAGAAGCAGATCCCCTGCCGAGCAGGGAGCCCGATGTGGGACT
>NW_027912391.1:0-232 GCF_054177405.1 Leptonychotes weddellii
CCATTTTTCCCTTCCTTCTCCTAATGTCCTCCATGCTATTCCTTATGTTCCACAAATAAGTGAAACCATATGATAATTGACTTTCTCTGCTTGACTTATTTCACTTAGCATAATCTCCTCCAGTCCCATCCATGTTGATGTAAAAGTTGGGTATTCATCCTTTCTGATGGCTGAGTAATATTCCACTGTATATATGGACCACATCTTCTTTATCCATTCATCTGTTGAAGGG
>NW_027912392.1:0-232 GCF_054177405.1 Leptonychotes weddellii
CACATCCTTCAGCAAATGTGAGGTCTCGCATATTTCAAGCCCCGGGCCGCGTGCTTGGGAGGACAGGAACATGAACAAGAACTCCCCTCCAGGATGGACAGGAAGGCAAAGGCAAAACATGCAAAGGACTCTGCTTCCGGAGAGGAAGTGCTGAGAGGCAGAGTGCTGTGGGGGCAGTTTTCCGGGAGGAAGAGACTGGTTCCAGTTGGGAAGCACAGAGCAGGCCCCTGGA
>NW_027912393.1:0-232 GCF_054177405.1 Leptonychotes weddellii
AGGGAAAAGCAGGCTTCCCACAGAGCAGAGAGCCTGATGCAGGGCTTGATCCCAGGACGCTGGGATCATGACCTGAGCCGAAGGCAGACGCTTAACGACTGAGCCACCCAGGCGCCCCTCCTGTAACTATTTCGATAGTGTCATGTGAATCTGGTTATTGAATTATATTTGCACTCTTTTGAACATCCAGAGCTAATCACAGCAATCCAAGTTTGAGCTGTTTATTTTCCCA
>NW_027912394.1:0-232 GCF_054177405.1 Leptonychotes weddellii
GTCTCATTTGCTTTAAAAAATACAGCTGGGGCGCCTGGGTGCCTCAGTTGGTTGAGTGTCCGATTCTTGATTTTGGCTCAGGTCATGATCTCAGGGTTATGAGATTGAGCCCCACGTTGGGCTCCATGCTCTGCACGGAATCTGCTTGCGATTCTCTCCCTCTGCCCCTCCCTGTGCTTGCACTCTCTCCTTTCTCTCTTTCTCCAAAATAAATAAGTAAAATCTTTTATAA
>NW_027912395.1:0-232 GCF_054177405.1 Leptonychotes weddellii
AAATACCTCTTGGTCTTTAAAAATCCTATGAATTTATAAATTATGAGAAAATAATTTTCTATATATTGTTTTATATTTTTTCAGTAGTGTGTATGATGGAATTGAGATTAACTTCAGGGGGAAAATGACCTGAAAAGATGTGGCTTGTTGCTCATGTATTTATTCAATAGACAATAATTGACCACCTACTGCTATAACGTGTACAGTCAATATAGAGCAGACCCCTAAAATG
>NW_027912396.1:0-232 GCF_054177405.1 Leptonychotes weddellii
AAATACCTCTTGGTCTTTAAAAATCCTATGAACTTATAAATTATGAGAAAATAATTTTCTATATATTGTTTTATATTTTTTCAGTAGTGTGTATGATGGAATTGAGATTAACTTCAGGGGGAAAATGACCTGAAAAGATGTGGCTTGTTGCTCATGTATTTATTCAATAGACAATAATTGACCACCTACTGCTATAACGCGTACAGTCAATATAGAGCAGACCCCTAAAATG
>NW_027912397.1:0-232 GCF_054177405.1 Leptonychotes weddellii
GAGTAATCTTTATCTGCCACAATTTTAGGTGTTTGAAGAAATAAGCTCCCATGTTGCAGATCCATCATTTCTCCTTTGAGTTTATCTTCTAAAACATCCACAAGGGCAAGTTCATCAGCCAGAGACTTTCCCAGAATGCTGATGGCACACGCCATACCAACTTGTCCAACACCCACTACAGTGATCTTATTGTTTGGGACGGTTGCCTCTTCTTCTGCAACTGGTGCAATCA
>NW_027912398.1:0-232 GCF_054177405.1 Leptonychotes weddellii
GAGTAATCTTTATCTGCCACAATTTTAGGTGTCTGAAGAAATAAGCTCCCATGTTGCAGATCCATCATTTCTCCTTTGAGTTTATCTTCTAAAACATCCACAAGGGCAAGTTCATCAGCCAGAGACTTTCCCAGAATGCTGATGGCACACGCCATACCAACTTGTCCAACACCCACTACAGTGATCTTATTGTTTGGGATGGTTGCCTCTTCTTCTGCAACTGGTGCAATCA
>NW_027912399.1:0-1430 GCF_054177405.1 Leptonychotes weddellii
ATGGAATATTATGCAGCCATAAAAAAAGAAATCTTGCCATTTGCAACGACATGGATGGAACTAGAGGGTATTATGCTAAGCGAAATAAATCAATCAGAGAAAGACAAAGATCATATGATCTTGGTGATATGAGGAATTTGAGAAACAAGGCAGAGGATCACAGGGGAAGAGAGGAAAAAATGAAACAGGACGAAACCAGAGAGGGAGACAAACCATAAGAGACTCTTAATCTCGGGAAACAAACTGAGGGTTGCTGAAGTGGAGGGGGGTGGGTGGGATGGGGTGGCTGGTGATGGACATTGGGGAGGGTAATTACTAATGGTGAGCACTGTGAATTGTGTAAGACTGATGAATCATAGACCTATACCCCTGAAACAAATAATACATTATATGTTAATTAAAAAAAAAAAAGCTTATGTCCAAGATTCAAGAACCAATTTGAAACAGCTCTAAATAGCCAATGATGGGACAATTTGAATACTAATGCTAACAATGGATTAAAACATACTAAATAAATTAAAAAGTCAAAAAAAAAAAAGATATTGTTGGAAGGAGGGGCAAAAAAATGCAATTCTGACTAGACATTCCTCAGTGATCCCAAAAATGAAGAAAAAGGAAAGGCAATTTAATGTAAAAATAACAAAAAACTAAACACAACTTGGTATCCTGGATTGAATCCTGGGATGGATAAAGACATTGGTGGAAAAATCTCGTGAAATCAAATCATAGCTTTAGTTTATATAGTCTAGTGAACAGTACTGGACTGATGTTAATTTCTTAGTTCACATGATACACTTATCAAAATGTACACGTCACTGTGAAATGCTAACATTAGGGGAAGCCAGATGAAGGCTATATGGCAATTTGTCTTACTTTGCAATCGTTCCGTAAATCTAAAATTTTATTTCAAAATAAAGTTCTTTAAAACTGTTGCACAAGGGGCGCCTGGGTGGCTCAGTTGGTTGAGCGACTGCCTTCGGCTCGGGTCATGATCCTGGAGTCCCGGGATCGAGTCCCGCATCGGGCTCCCTGCTCGGCAGGGAGTCTGCTTCTCCCTCTGACCCTCCCTCCTCTCATGCTCTCTCTCTCTCTCTCTCAAAAAAAAAAAAAAAAAAAAAAAAACTGTTGCACAAGACAGTCTCAGATGACCTCTGAAGTCGAAATATGAAGGGGGTAAATAACTAAGACATGCAACACGAACCAGCCAGGAGAATATGATTGCCTACGATCAGCCCCCAAGCCTCCGCCCCACCCCAGGTCAAAAAAGCCAATGAAATCATGGGCCACGTCAATAGAACACGACGTCCATGACAAGTAGTAGTAATAACACTGTGCTAGTTCAGACCACATGTCGAAGATTCCATGCCCTTCTGGATGGTACCTTCTAGAGAGGCTGCCGTATGTTTACAGATAGAGCAGTCTCCTCGACA
>NW_027912400.1:0-232 GCF_054177405.1 Leptonychotes weddellii
ATAAATAAAATCTTTAAAAAAAAAAAAAAAAATAAAGTGAAGGGGTGGAAAACCATTTACCATGCTAATGGACACCAAAAGAAAGCTGGGGTGGCAATCCTTAAATCAGACAAATTAGATTTTAAACCAAAGACTGTAATAAGAGATGAGGAAGGACACTATATCCTACTTAAAGGGTTTATCCAACAAGAAGATCTAACAATTGTAAATATCTATGCCCCTAACATGAGAG
>NW_027912401.1:0-232 GCF_054177405.1 Leptonychotes weddellii
AGAAACTGTGGAAAGTCTACCCATGAACACAGAGCTAGCATCGCCCCTGCATTCCAGTAGGAGATGACTGCAACCAAAATCAAGTGACTCAGTTTTAAAATAATTTTACACTATGCAGAGGCTGTGAGATACTGGGAAAACTGGGCTTTCTCAAAGAAAACTATTCTTTTTTTAAGTAGGCTCCTCACCCAGCATGGAGCCCAATGCGGGGCTTGAACTCATGACCCTGAGA
>NW_027912402.1:0-232 GCF_054177405.1 Leptonychotes weddellii
AGAAACTGTGGAAAGTCTACCCATGAACACAGGGCTAGCATCGCCCCTGCATTCCAGTAGGAGATGACTGCAACCAAAATCAAGTGACTCAGTTTTAAAATAATTTTACACTATGCAGAGGCTGTGAGATACTGGGAAAACTGGGCTTTCTCAAAGAAAACTATTCTTTTTTTAAGTAGGCTCCTCACCCAGCATGGAGTCCAATGCGGGGCTTGAACTCATGAGCCTCAGA
>NW_027912403.1:0-232 GCF_054177405.1 Leptonychotes weddellii
ATGTATGGAGATAATATAAGAATAAAAAAATTTAAAAAAAAAATGCTAGCTAAGGGTAAAATAACTGAAGATTTGAGCTACACACCAAGAAAAAGAGTTTGCAGTATGAGCCTAACCATCAACTGCCTGCTAAAACAAGTAAAGAAAAACTGAAATTTTTTAGAAGAATAAAACACAACCCAGAGTCTCTACAACATGGTAATTACAGCAGTGATTAAGATATAATCCAAAA
>NW_027912404.1:0-232 GCF_054177405.1 Leptonychotes weddellii
AGTGGGCTGTGATCAGGACGCAGGTGCCCTTCAGGGTTGTGGTGCTTTAGTACCTTTGTGGTATATTCGAGGCGGGCACCTCTTTCAGAATTCTAGTACCTTCGCTGTCTTTTAAAATCCGGTTTGCACGGTGGTCAGCAGACCCGGGGGACACATGCCACTGCTGCTAGGTATTCAGTAGGTATTATATGCCGGGCACGGTGCTGGATGGTGTTGCCACTTCAGGTGAAAC
>NW_027912405.1:0-232 GCF_054177405.1 Leptonychotes weddellii
AGTGGGCTGTGATCAGGACGCAGGTGCCCTTCGGGGTTGTGGTGCTTTAGTACCTTTGTGGTATATTCGAGGCGGGCACCTCTTTCAGAATTCTAGTACCTTCGCTGTCTTTTAAAATCCGGTTTGCACGGTGGTCAGCAGACCCGGGGGACACATGCCACTGCTGCTAGGTATTCAGTAGGTATTATATGCCGGGCACAGTGCTGGATGGTGTTGCCACTTCAGGTGAAAC
>NW_027912406.1:0-232 GCF_054177405.1 Leptonychotes weddellii
AACCTAGCGTGAAGTCTTCCAGAGACTTCTGACTAATGAATTCTCTGTGTGTGTATGTGTGTGAGCGCGCGTGTGAAAGAGAGAGCACTAGAGCATGTGAGAGGGATTGGGGGCGGAGGGACGAGAGTGGAAATAGGGTCTGGAGAGCTGGGTATGTAAGCCTGCAGGCTTGTGTGTATATAGATATCATTCCCAGAAAAGGGGTCAACAAATGACTTTAAAAGAGGATTTG
>NW_027912407.1:0-232 GCF_054177405.1 Leptonychotes weddellii
ATGGAGCACTGGGTGTTATACACAAACAATGACTCATGGAACACTACATCAAAAACTAATGATGTAATGTATGGTGATTAACATAACATAATAAAAAAAAAGAAAAAAAAAAGAGTGTTCCCTTTCTCCACATCCACACTAACACCTGTTATTTCACCTGTGTTGTTGAATTTAGCTATTCTGACAAGTGTGAGGTGATACTTCGTTGTAGTTTTGATTTATTTCCCTGATG
>NW_027912408.1:0-232 GCF_054177405.1 Leptonychotes weddellii
GGAAGATGTGCCTGCACATGCACACGCACATACCACACACACACACACACACACATGAATATTACACAGCCATAAAAAAGACTAGATTGTATCATTTGATACAACATGATGGACTTAGAAGGTATTATGCTAAGTGGAATAAGTCCAACTGAGAAAGACAAATACCGTATGATTCCACTCCTAAGTGGAATCTAAAAAAAAAACAAAAACGAATGAATAAACAGAAAGCAGA
>NW_027912409.1:0-232 GCF_054177405.1 Leptonychotes weddellii
GTTAATACCCTACCTTGCAAATTTATTGAACAATTAAACCTTATTAAATTAAACCCTTCATCACATTTGTTAAATATTCATTGATTGTAGTCTTCTGATTGGCTTACTAATTAAGGTAAAGGAAAGCTTAGCTAGCTAGGTTCAAGGTAGCATAGCAATGGTTTAATGTTAGCTTTAAAAACTTAATGGCAATTTTTAAATCTATTTGAAAGTAATCCTAAATTCACTCAGA